>NC_134842.1:39609957-39909957 GCF_965363235.1 Mytilus galloprovincialis | reverse complement strand
TTATGAAATTTTCGAAACTTTCGTTTTATTTAAGTGATATCGCTCATTTTCTTAGGTAAAAAAAATATTAAAATTAAACACGATGATAGGTAATTTATATACAAAAATCAACCCAACTTTTAACGTTTAGCCCTAAAATGTCCATTTTGTGGAGAAATTACATTTTTTAATTATTATCTTCAAAAGTAGTATAGAAACATAAAAAACTGCGAAATCGTCAATGGACTTCAAGTTGGACTAATTGCCTTCTCTAGATGATGTTTTAATAATATTATTCTCTCACTTTATGCAGAAACTATGATAGGAAAAGAGAAACTGTGATAAACTGATTGTTCAGCACTATAAGATCTATAAATATTGAAAGCGTCAATTGATACCTTATTGGGGCTAAAGCCTGTTAATGGTGAATTTTACCAATTGTTTGCATTGTTTGCACATGTTGCAGGACGGTAACAGATAGGGGGAAACGTTTAACATGTGTAATAAACAGTCAACATGATAAGCAACATAAGATTTACAAATCAGTTTTATGACGTAAAAGTGAATCTGTCCCTTATATCGGGTTCGTGTTGTTTATTCTTTAGTTTCTATGTTGTGTCATGTGTACTATTGTTTGTCTGTTTGTATTTTTTCATTTTTAGCCATGGCGTTGTCAGTTCGTTTTAGATTTATGAGTTTGGCTGTCCCTTTGGTATCTTTCGTCTCTCTTTTATAAGAGTTATTGTCCTTGAAAGACGAGATTACTCATTATAATATTTTTGCAGAAAATTCAAAAATTTAAACCCTTTTAATCGTTTTTTGTATTTCTGAAAATAATCTTTTACCGCTAACTTGGCCCAGACGAAATGATCAGCAGGACAAATTTAAGTGTACATAGTTTCTTTTCAACACACATTATCATGATAATCCTAATTCTTTTTATCCATAAATTTTTGGCAAATATTTCAAGTGTGTGATACATGCTCATGGCATCTTCTTGTTTACAAACCTGCTCGTTATGATCATATGTGAATTCCAAAGAATCATACAGGGGATATATTGCTTATTGGACATGAGAAAGCTGAAATAAAAGTGTTTGGTAAAAAGAATTTTTATTTTTGATACTGAATTTATCAATTGTAAAATATTAGGCTCGCTTTTCGGATATTTTACCGTGATAAAGTCATATCAAAAACAAAAAGTCCTTTATTCTATATTTATCATCTTACAATAAACAGTACAGAAATATTTGCAAACATTCATGTACTCAAAAGACATGCATGATATGAACTTGTCTGAAAGTACATATTCACCCTGCATATTTACATATTTATATATTTACATTATTGGTATGGAGAAAATTAAAGTATGGCATAATAGCGTTATCATACCGTATCTTTTTTAAATAATAGACGAAAGGATAAACATGATAAAATGAAAAAAACTATTTTTATAACAGCTGTTACTTTGCGGGTATATCAGAAACTTGTACAATAATTTAAACATTTCTATTTGTGTCCTTGTGTCACTGGATATTTTGAATAGTTTTGAATTCTATTTATCAAATAGTGTAGGTAAAAAATTATTTTTTAATCGAGTATTTGTATTTTGTCACTTTACACAACAAAGGCTGATTTGTACATGCCGATAAGACGGGGAAAACTAAGCTTTCGAAAGGGTAAGGTTACTTTGTGCGTTTACCTTGTCCCTTTAAACATTTAAAAACAAAATTGAAAAAAAGCTGTTGTTAATAACACGAGATCCGGTGTTGAAAGAAAATATTATCGTGCTTATATATTTTTCTTTTTAAATGTTAATTTAAGCTGTTGTTGAAAATAATATTTTCGGAAAACCAGTATCAATTTCATTAGACAACACCTATATTTGAGAAGGTATATTTTTTAATAGATTTTGTTTTTCCATATCTAAGTTTAAAAAATGAATACTGCAATTAATTGTAATAGAAACATGACTATTTTGAATTAAATTATAAGCTATTAATCGTATATGTTCCCTTCTACTAAACTTTGAATGATTTATAGATTGAATAAGTCTAAATTATTATGCAGGCACTATAATTTTTAAACAGATTAGTATATTTTGACTGCAGCAATCATGTAGAAAAAAACAAAAGTGTAGTGTAATTAAACATGTAGTTGTGCATAGATAATGCATAACTACTTTCGTTTGTTTATGTTTTTTTCAGAGTTTATAGAGAAAATATAGGTAAGTTTAAAATCTTTATGTTCCATCTTTTTATATACTTTATGCGAGCTGCATATGTATCCTACGCCATGCTATTTACTCATCATAGTTTACAATTATTCTCGCTAATTTTGTTTCGCCAATCGTATAGTTTGCTTCCAAATTATCTGGTTTTACGACTGAAATATTTTGTAAGATACCAATGATAAAAGATGGAAATACATTTAATTTAGTGTCTAATTAAAAAACATATTCGATTGAAATATTTAACCACGAGAACTAAGTAAAAGGTCAATTGCAAATAACGTACTTTTAGCACGAAACGGTGGATATCTACACGATTTGGGCAATATGTATATCTCCTTCAATATAACAGTAAAAAACAAAAATCAAGCAATCATAGGGAGCAAATAGTACACAAAAGAATTCAAAATTCAATGAAAGTCTATGTATACCCAAGTAATTATTAAAAGGCCATGATCAGTTATCAGTTCATTTTCTTAGTTAGAGATCTTTTTTTTAATTTGCATATAGTCATTTCTACTCATTATCACGACCTAATGTAAGATTCTTATATCTCGTTTTTGTTCTTTCGTGTATTTGGTTGTTGTCTAAATAACGTATGTCTCCTCCTGACCTATTGAAAATAGAACAATTGTTTTTAATATGTACAAATAAGTTGCCATAAAGGTAACAACTTTAAAACTTGCTTTATGTCAAAACGAGTTTTTTCCTCATCAAAAATGTTTCATTAAAGAGTGATAAGGAATTAGTAAAAGTAATTTGTATTTTAATTGCATGTCTAATGCAATTATTGATACTAGTAAAATATTTATTTTATTTTAAATTTCAAGGCATTTGTCGACTTAAAATATAAAATACTGATTATTTCGTAAATCTATATATCATGTATCAGCTGGTTACATTTTTTGCAAGCAGTCGTTGTTTACATTTTCAACAAACATAATTTCCTTATAATAGGTAGTTAACTTATTTAAAATATCTATCTTTACTTTCAAGGAATATCTCAAGATTTCAATAAGAGAGAGCTGAATACTCTGTGACGATTTAAGCTTGTTTTCATTAAATGCAAGCATTCTTTGATTCGGTATGGGTTTCTTGTACTGCTCACTATAACTACATTAATACGAAAAGCGTTTGCTTTTTCTGAGCTATTTTAACAGGTACATTTTTAAAATTTGTTTTTCCATTGTTACAAATAAAAATGAATAGAGGTTGATCATGTTGAGTGCAATAAAACTAGTTCAATCGATGAGTCTATTCGAGAGCTCGTGATCGTTTCATACAGGAGTGTAGCACCAGTCAAAGAGGTAGCAATCTTGTGCTGACATGATATTGCGTTACCTCAGTAATTTGAACAAATATACTGTTCCGGAGAATGTAAAAATTAATTTAGAATATTTAATTTTTCCACATATATGGTATTCGGCAGTTTGCCTGGGTTGCGGCTGAGTCATAATCAAAGACTTTAAAAATGATACTTGCTGCTTCTTTGCTAAGCACACGGCATTCAGGGATAAGAGCAAAAATAGTTAGGCTCGGAGTCCGAATAATGTGTCCGGGTAGGTTGACATGTCTTCTTGCTGACTGTGACCTTGTAATTTAAAATGATGAAAATCCGACTCATCATATCAGTTGAATACTAAGCAGAGTTAACATTCAAATATATTAGCATGATCTTATCCTGAATATGCTTTTGATATGACGCTGGACGTTTAACAGCTATCCATCATCACCATCATTTTCTAAAAAGAAATCAAATTTACAGGCGTATGAACTATAAGGCATGGATATGCAGTTTATGTTTAGAAGTTTCAAAGCTGCTATGATCACAGAAACTGCAAGTTCGATATGATATTTCCAATTGCAATTTTTGTTCGAATTACCAGTATTCTTTTAATGATTTTCCGATTTTATGTCTCGGAGATTATCGACCCAAACAAAAAGAAAGCTGACAGAAATATCGCATGCCATTTATAGATTTGGATATGGTTTGTGGAAATTGCAAAATTCCTTCTGCTACAGTAGAATTAAGGGAATTATTTTACATGGAACAAATGGCAATATTCTTTTACATGGCGTGTTTCCCAAATTTAATGAAACGTCTGACTTTGTTATATGTAATGTATAGATTTGAAATGAAGTTGAAAATATCCCCCCTTTGATAAAATAAAAAAATTGCTTACAGGGGTAAATTCAGTAAAAAATCTCCCATTGACTTTAATGCTAATCTATGTGTGGAAATGAATTTATACCTGATTTACCTTTAGAATTTAAAAACTTTCATATATCATTCATGAAAGTACAAATGTAGTCCTATCTTTTGCAACAATAAAAACATAGGGTCATGCGTCTTTTTTGGGCATTCACATGGCCTTGTTTACAAACAATGTAGATTCGCACTGAATTCCTATACTGACCCCCATTACTTTTCAACCCTGTAGGGGGGAAAAATTGTACATTCAGCATTTATTTTTTTATTTTTTTTCAACTCTAGTTTTGATCCATCTACCAAAAAATATTTATTACAAACATTATCTACCAATCAGAAGAGCACAACACTTCACTTTTAGATAGAAAGCTCTCCCCCAAATAGGCGGTCTCTAATGACGTATATTTATTTACTGAATTTACCCCTACAAAAAACATGAGGATTCAACTTTCTTCTGCAAAGTTCACATTAGTTGAATTTAGCATTCTTTAAGTAACTGTGGGTTAAGCTCATAATGAATTAATTTGATAATAAAGCAAAATGGCAGAAACTGAATTCAACTTTAAAAATGTGCAGGTCGCGTTTAAACATTTGGAAAAAGGCTGATGATGATGATGAGGAGGAGGAGGAGGAGGATCTTATTTAGTACTTAATCTGTTATAATCATATATATTGTTAATCATATATTTTTATTGTCTCTTGCTTATTTCTTTACAAATCTTTACAGAGAACTTAATCAAGTCTACATTAATACTTACTCAAACATGCCAACAACATATTGCGTTGGATGCAGGAAGCATACAGAATCACGTAGCGTGACATGTTGTCAGGTGAAAAACCCAGCAGGGAGGATGCAGGATGCAATTAAGGGTGAATGTGTCAATTGCGGTAACACCAAGATTACTTTTACCAAGATGTTATGACGATGATTTAATTTAGTGCAACACAAACTTTATAATTCACGTTTCTTAATGTCTAAATTACTTGAAATAAAATGTTTGTCATAATGGAATAATTGATGTTATTATACCTTATATATATTATAAACAATTCTATTGGGTAACACCTTATCACGTGACATGGAAAAATTCAGTTATTTTTCATTTTTTTCGAAGGAATGAAGATTACCCTAAAAATTTACACCAGAGGTGAAAAAACCCTATTATTCACAAAGAATAACCTTTTGAGTTCCTTGGTTTGTATACGAGTTATCTCCCATGAAATGACGTCACAGACGTAAGTAAACACAAATTGCAACGTTCACGTTACAGGAAGCCCTTCGTGTGACGAGGAAACAAGGCTTTGAAAATGCATCTAGTGCAGAGGATATCTCTTATAAACGGTCCTTTTGTGGGCCATCAATATTTTACAAAAAGATTCTACCTTTGTTGTACATACGAGAAATTTTAAGACACAAATCTTTTTTCGAATGGTAACTTGTGTTTGTTACAGTACAGTTAAGTAAGTGTTTTTTAATGGTGCAAAAGGCCCTTCCACTGTTAGTTCGGTATAATAAAACAATGTTGGCCACTTAGAAGCGATGACTATCCAAAATTGTCAGCCCTAAAAAAAAAATTTACTTCGGGCTGCGCCTTTTCGAATTGAAAATTTCGTATATTCACCTTTTCTACGGACCATAATTATATACTATTACGATTGATGTTACACAGGTCGAGAACTCTAGATTTCTTTACGTCAGAATATATTTGCATAGTAATTTCCCAAACACAAGGCCAATACGGCCTTACAAAACTGACCAATCGACTCAATGAGCTACGATGCATTGTGGGCTACTACGAGTTTACTACAACCGAAAAACATGTGGAATTAGTGGAAGAACTGTCAACTAATATAGTGTCTGGGATTCTCAAAATGTATGTTTTTGTTCTGCGAATGTGATTATTGTAAAATATATAACATAATCTTTAATTTGCATGCTCAGATTAAAAAAGTATTGTTTACGGGCTTCACTATTCGACTTTCTTTTTCGCCTTGTTAAAGTTGTTGAACAGGTTTTTTCCATTGTTATTCATTGTACCTGTGCAATAATTTTACGACAAGAAACAGTGAAATTTCAGATGAAATGACCACTGTCCACTATGAAATTTTTTGAGCTCTTTTAAACCTGTATAATGTCATTCCAAAATCATTTGTGCCTAGAAAAACACGAAAACTTTCATTGAAATACCTCAGAAGTTTTTTTATCGTTCGGCTGCTGTCATGTTGACGTATGTGAAATATCTCCAATATTTAAAGCCGCTGGATCACATTTGGTGCCATATTACCTATTATTTTTATTCTAAAACGTGCTTTGTATATAGAAATAAGAAGATGAGGTATGAGTGCCAAACGAGACATCTTTTATGGCTGACTATACGGTATGAGCTTTGCTCATTGTTGAAGGCCGTACGATGAACTATAAATGTTAATTTCTGTGTCATTTTGGTCTCTTGTGGACAGTTGTCCCATTGGCAATCATATCACATCTTCTTTTTTATATTAGATCCAACGCTGCAATTTTCACAAAACACATATACATATAAGGATAACATCATTACAGCTTATTTCCTAATGAATGTAGAGTAAAACTTTGGTTAGCTTGCTTGCTTTGTTTGTATATTGTATAATCATATTAGGATAACAACAAATTAAATTCAAATATAAAATATACAAGTTAAACTATACCTATATATATTGTTTAAACAACTATACACACAAAGCAAGCAAGCCAACCAAAGTTTTACTTTGCAAGCATTAGGAAATCAGCTGTAATGATTTTATTCAATTTGGCGAATGTCCGCGCCCGTTAAAAAACGAAAACAAAATGAAACTACAGTTGCTGACTTCACTACCTTCAAAACAAAGGGAACAGTTTGGAAGTCTCATATACTGAAATGTGACAAACATAAATACTTATAGATTTTGTTAACACTGCCATGTATGTAAATATTTCTTCGCCTTTTTTACGAACACAAAATTCAAGGATCACACATTTGCCTTTAATTATCTATACAGAAATTGCTGTACTCGTGAATATTAGCACCGACTGTTATCGACGGATTACTTTACACTAGTAAGTTTGTCTCATGGGTAATTGGTTTTTTCGTTGCTGTCTTGTGGACGAATACATGAAATCTCCGTGCCATCATCAAACATATTAATGGCTATATATATCGGGTAATTCAAACCCTTTTTTCTTCGCATAGAAACAACTCTTTGTTAATCTGAGCATGGAAGGAATACTTTGAACCACAAACTATAAATGAGGATACACAAAATGAAAAACTAAGCGAAATTGTGAATCCCACATTGCACGAACAAATGTGTTGTATTTCAATAAATAACACGTGTTCTCAGTTGGTTGTAAACACGTAGTAGTCCATCATGCATTGTTACTCATTTAGTGGATTGGTCAAAAACCTAGGTAAAGATAAATTGCGTCCCATGTAAAAAAACAATTACATGTGCGAGAACATAAGTATGCTAATTTATGCATTTCCATATAAGGTAGTGGTCTCGACCTGTTACATGCAGAAAACATTATGTGATCATTGCAAAAAAGTAAAAGAATCACAAACAATTAGAATTAGTCCGCTGCAGACCCGTGTTAAGAAGATACAGGATAACATGAGAGATGAATGTGTCGACAACGCAAAATTGAAGAGAAAAGGATATCGAATTAAGTATAGTACTATTATTATTTTTTCACATACCTCAATGTTTACATTACTATGATTCAATATTTCGTCATACTAGTAATTTGTGTAGTTAATGATGGTAAAATAGACTGTTCGGAGGTTGAAACATTCTTAAAGTGAGCGATAACGTGGTTGAATGCATCTCATTTTTTAAATAAACGCAGATAAAACTTAGTTCATTAACAGATAATTGAATTGAAACAAGATAGCATATGTCAAATAGGGATTTGAAATGGGGTTTAAAATAGAAACAGGTTTATACCTCTGAGAATTCTATTCTTTTAACTTAATTGAAATACAGATCAAAACAAAAAGATATTAAGATAAGTTTTCTTGACAATTGATTCAAAAATAAAAATAAAAAGATATACATATACCGAACGGCATTGTGCAGATTTATATAGGAAATTTGTCAATCGGATATCAATACTAAATGCAAAACTCCAAAAACTGTAAAATATCCTTCTGAAATCATGAATCGAAAATTTATGCAAGTTTATACTTCTGGGAATGTTATTCCTTTTAATTTATTGAAATGCCGACCTAAAAAAAGATATTAAGATAACTTAAAGTTTTATTGCCAATTGATTCCAAAATCAAAAACAATATATAAGTATTCTGAACAGCATCCTTCACACGTGTATAGGACATTTGTCTGTCGGATATCTATCCTAAATTCAAAAATTGAAAATTTGGATATCAGCTAAAGCGGAAACCAAAACGTTAAGCTTTTGATGACAATAAAATATATGTAGTACTTTGACTATTTGATTATTTTTTTTTACATTTTATCATTGTTATGATTGTAAAATTAACACTACCAGTTTAAAGAAACAAACTTAGTGGGAAAGAACTAGATTTGTAATTTGCAGACAATCTTTAGTCTGAACAAGATGTCATAGATAGAAAAACACATGCAGTGTTAGAAAACGAGTAAACCCTGGTACTAAATATAAAATGAGTTGAAAAAATTATGTAGACTTGAACACTTTCGTCCTGCTTCTCTTATATTTACTCGGTAAAACATTCAAAATAATGTAATGATTGTTTATATTATTCTTTGTAATCATTGTACCTGTAACATGTTTATTTGTCTCCTTTGATAACTACTATTTTAGAATATGTGCAGTATTGAAAAATTGCGTAAATAAAAATCAATCATAAAAAAAGATTTATTGGTTGATTAAAGTATGCTTTTATAAAATGTTGGGAACTTTTTCAGTCAAGGAATATATAACTGTTATACAAAGTTCCCAACAACAAGCAAATCCACTAAAGGGTTGCGGCATAGGTCATGTTGAAAATGCACTGCATATAAACGTAAATATCATTGTTAAGATCTAGCAAACACTTCAGAGAAGTAGTGCTCTATGTAAACGAATAAAAGACTATTTCGTAAGAAACAATCTTTAAATATATTGATGGTACCAATTTTACTGTAGAAGAGGCGCATTTTGACAATTAATGTATCATCAGTGAAGCTTGTGGCCGAAATATTTGAAAAATCCAAACACTAGTTCAAACATTGAAGAGCTGATCACACCAAAAATGACCAACAGCATGGGCAAACCCAGACAAGGAACCGAGATCGTACAATGACTTAGATATGCTCACCTCGAAGATCAGTGGTTTTGGGGGGGAAAGTTGCCTCAATTACCATCATGCCACACCTTATTTTTTTCATATAGCATACACACCATATTTATAATTTTGCTTCAAACAGTGATTTTTTCTATCTCTTAAACTTCTTTAACATCAAAGAAATGTGTATCGATTGCTCACAATCATCTGTTTTATAGAAACATATGCATGTATACACCGATTTAGATTTTACTTAATGTACTTCCTTTGGATTTGTTCATTTTAGATGATATCTCAAAACAGGTGCAAATCAAATTTGTTTTGGTTTTTACCATCACTTTTTGTAAATGAGCGAGTTAAGCTAGTCGTGCTAACGCTAGTTTTGTAACTGAGTGAAAAGCAAACAATTTTGATCCTACAAAAACTGACAAGACATTTAACAGTGAACGTGAAATTGAGATATTTTGGTGCTGGAATTTGTAGTTAAAAAATATTGATGTTAAGATACATTAACTTTCAAAGTTTTTTTTTAAATTATCAAAGCTATATCTCAGGAAAAGGTGTGTTCAATTAGAATACTACATACTACAATGTCAGCAACACAGTTGAATGAAATTAAACAAGGCAATCGTGATTTAGTTTAGAGGTTACATCCATTGTTCGAAGATAATATCATCGGCGCACATCTAGTCATCAGAAACGCTTTGTAAATGTACGTCTGTTGAGTGCAACCGGTGTGCCCAGCTGTGTATCATCCATCAGATCAATACTTTAATATTCTTTAGTCAGTATTTTTAACAGATAGTAAATGCATCTACTGTCCACTATTATCAAACAGGTGTATAATATTGAATAGTATTTGACCTTGGAAAACGATTGCTCATAAGATTATGTCTTTCATTCTTATAGCCTTTTCATATGTCATTTATGTAACTTTTTAAAACGTGTACATCTTTTTGATTAATAGGACAAAAAAAGAGAATATAGAAAGTATTAAGTCATACGCTACAAATAACATTGGTGTTAAGAGCCAGTCTGTGGTAAAACCATGCAAAATGGTCCAAATCCAAAATTATCCAATCAAACTGATATTTTGTATTTTTGATACCTTATATGAATATCTATTTGTTCAAAATATTTTGAAAACATATTCAGCCATTTTTTGTGTATGCAGAACATTCGATAATTGTCCATTTTTGTACTGACAACGGCCATTTTAAACCTATTTTAGGATATTTTGACCTGGTTTTTTTTATGATTATAGAAAAGTTGCAGCTTAATGATAACTAATACCTTAACAAACAACTCAAAATGAAATAACATTAGGATAGTTTTCAAAGTTTTGACATTTCTCAATGCTAATACTGGCAGGTTGATATTGCATGGTTTTGAAAAATATTTTGAAAACATAATCAGCCACTATGCAGAACATTCGATAATTGTCCATTTTTGAACTGACAACGGCCATTTTAAGCCTATTTAAGGGTATTTTGACCTGGTTTTTTTTTGTATTATTATAGAAAATTGCAGCTTAATGATAACTAATACCTTAACAAACAACTCAAAATTAAATTAAATTAGGATAGTTTTCAAAGTTTTGACATTTCTCAATGCCCATACTGGCAGGTTGATATTGCATGGTTTTGAAAAAGTGCCAATTCAGCAAAATGTGTCTTTTTTAAAGACCTGAATCTTGTAAGATCATGTTTTGTTTTTAATAAAATGTAATACAGCACGACGCTTATATATTTATCTACAAATTACAAGAAAATGGTGCTCGGCAAATGATATCTTCTTACGATAAAATAACAATCTAAGATGGACATGATGGCAATTTTGTCGTATTTATGATTTTTTTATTGGTTATGTGAGAATCTTTACAAATGTATGTGATAGTCAAAATATTAGAAAATAATGACAGAACTAATGTTTATTGCTTATCTTGTTTTATCAAACGCAGTTTAACTTAGTTTTAATTGAAAATATACCACAGAAGTAGTCCATGTATAAACTTATCGCTACTTATTGAAGTCACTTTTCAAAATTAGAATACTTCAGTTACTTTAAAACCATTTTTTATATAAAAGGGCTTTTGTTTTACAATACTATCAACATTCAACAGGTACTATCATCATTAATTCATGTAAAATTTCTGAAATATTCACAATTTTAGCATTTGTGCTAATTTTAAACGTTTGTTGTCTAACATGGATATGGCCACTTTTGTTCAGTCTTGATATTTACATACATGTTGTATTTGATGATATAACATACACATATAAAGATTGAGACTAGGTGCTTCTTACCTAGAAAAGGGGGTCCATTTTTTTATATTAGAATTAATCCTTAAGGGGTCAATTGAAAATGTTGGTCATTCGACTTATTTGTAGATCATACGTTGCTTAACATTATTGCTGTTTACAGTTTATCTCTATCTATAACAATATTTAAGATAATAACCAAAAACTGCAAAATTTTCTAAAAACTACTAATTCATGAGCAGCAACCCAACAACAGGTTGTCTAGTTCGTCTTGAAATATCAGGGCAGATATATCTTAAACTGGTACATTTTTACCCCATGACAGATTTTCTCTAAATGCTTTAGTTTCAGACATATAAGCCAAAAACTGCATTTTACCCCTATTCTATATTTAGCCATGTCGGCCATGTTGGTTGGAAGACCATCGGACACATTTTTTAAACTAAATACCCTAATGATGACTTAGGCCCAGTAGTTTGAAAGGAGAAGATTTTGTAAAAAATGACAAAAATTTACGAACAATTGTTAAAAATTGACTACACAGGTCAATATCTCTTTGAGGGATCAATTGACAATTATGATCATTTGACTTATTTGTAGATCTTACTTTGCTGAACATTAGTGGTGTTTACTGTTTATCTCTATCTATAATAATATTCAAGATAATAACCAAAAACTGCAAAATTTCCTTAAAATTACCAATTCAAGGGCAGCAACCCAACAAAGGGTTGTCTGATTCGTCTAAAAATTTCAGGCCAGATAGATCTTAAGCTGATGTTCAACTGTGGTGCAGACATTTTCATTAAAATGGTTATACATTTTTTCAGGCTGTTTCCTATAAATTTACTGTCATATAATATTAGCGAAATCTGCTAATAAAGAGAAAAATGCAAAACGGTCTGAATACATGCAAACAGTGATAAGATCTGAAGCCAGGTCTGATTACTCTTTAGGTCTGAGAATGCAACAATAAGAGCTTCAGTCAAAATATCCTTTTGTAATATTGACTGTGTTTTGTCTGTTTTCTTCTTTTCTACTACAGATCAGAACACTTTACCGACTTGTATTTTGCAGGTACAATATAATTCAAAATCAAATCAATAATTTCTAATGATAATTTTGTATACATCATCCCACGCCATATTCAATCGGTTCCTAAATGGTGGAGACTTTCCATTTCAAATGAAATGCAAGCCTCTGTTGAATTTGTCCCGGTCATAAATATTATCTGTTTCCCAATCTTATGCTAAATATTATGAAAAGTTAGTTGATACTGTGAATATACTCCTATGAGAATCTAAGCATCTTTAATTTGGCTTTCATCTCCATCTAAAAAGATAAAAAAAAAATCTACAAATTTCCTAAAAAAAAATTATATATCCCTCATCAAATTAAAGATAAATGAATTTTCAAATATTCAATGTCCATGATATATGAGATAACTATGAAATCTATTTGGTTGGGACCCACATAAAAAAAAATATAAGATAGCTATACTGGTGGAGTTTAATCATTGCTTTACCACATCTAGTATATCTGATAAGACCTCAATATCTTAATTCAAAAACTTAACCAAACCATTCAAGCAGAAATTGTAGTTCAAAGTGACCGTATCAATAGTAACCATGTTGTACTACCCAAGATATTTATCAACTAGTCAAGTATCAATGCAATACCATGTCTATAATCTTACAGAGAGACCTAAACACACAAAATTAACCAAGTTGTTCAAGTGGAAAACTTAGGTCAACATTTCCTTTATAAAAGTGAATCATGTTGAACTATCCAAAATTTATCCACTGGTTAAGTATCAAAGCTATACAATTGTGTACCCGAGATATTGACCTTAATGCAAAAAACTTAACCACATTACTCATGTGGAAAATATAGGTCAAAGTGACCTAAATTTTATTATTATTCTTATTGCCCAAAACCTTTTCAACTGGTCAAATATCATTGCTATACTACATATTTCATGACTATATATATCTAGTGTCACTTAAGTGACAATGTAGGTCATAATGACCTAATTATAAATGTTTATTAGGAACTAATATGAGGTCCTTGATTGAATCCAAGTCCATGATGACACTAATACAAAGCTATACCAAGTACTGTCAATTCAGAAATTAGTGCGTGCATTTAAAATTGCGATTATGAAATGTAATTATAGACTAAAATGCGAATTTAATTTTTGCCATTTTGAGAAGAATCCTGTTTAATTCATATAAAAAATTTCAAAATGCGAGTTTAAATTACTGCGATTATATCCCTGTCGCAGTTTTCGCAATAATAAAAGCATCGCAATAATTTCAGAATTTACAGTAATATTTTTGATAATTATAATCCCTTTTTTGGTAATGGTTAAAATTTTTACCACTGGTCGTCTCGTGATTCCCTAACCCCTACCCCCTCCCACTAAATGTATCTCAGTAAATTTTACAATCTGTTTAAAATTTTCAAAATAGCTTTCAATTGCCCCTGTAAATTAACTATCTTGGGATGTATATAAAGAACCCTGTCACATACGATCTCTGATTTTGTTAGAGGTATTTCTGCTTTGTATAAATTTGATGATTTAAGCCGCAGCTGACACATGACTGATTTTTAAAGTTTGTATTTATGTTGTACTGTTACACTACTGTCCCAGGTTAGATGAGGATTGTCGCTTTCAAACGAATTTAACCTCAAAGTGGTTGTTTGCTGCTGTATATCATATTTGTTTTTCTTTCATTGTTTTGTACATAAATAATGCCGTTAGTTTTCTCATTTTAAATAATTTAACATTTGCAATTTCTGGGCCTTTGATAGCTGACTATGCCGTATGGGCTTTCTTCATTGTTGAATTCCATACAGTGACCTATAGTTGCTAATTTCTATGTCATCTAGTCTCTTTTGGAGCATTGTCACATTTGCAATCAATTCAAATCACTTCTTCTTTTTTTTTATAAATGCATAACATTCTCATACATGTATGTTTCCTAACCATAATCTTTTTTGTATCAGCTTTGATTCCTTCATCAGCTACTCTTTGACTGTCTAATCTTAGTAAAAACACTGCTTGCAGAGACCTACAATGTATGCTTTTGTAAAAATATGGAACAATGCAGGCAGTCAATTGTACCATACACACTAAAAACATCAATAAAGCACGATCATGTCAATGTCCAGATGAACAATTTTTCAGGTGTGAACAATCAATCATTTTATAAACATGTTGTTTTTAGGCATAATGCCAGTGAATTAATTAAAATAGACTAATCAGTTTTATCAATTTAAAGGTTAAAACTAATTTATTTTCAAAAAGGCATGCCTTATTCGAATACATGGACACAATGGAGACATTATTAAAGTCAGTAAGCAGAATGAACATCAAGACTACATATAAAACGTCATACATGTACAAGTGAGAGACTCACACCCTATAAAAACCTAGATTTTGTGCTTAAATTTCAGACAATAAAAGGGGAATTGAGATTTTAGTGACAATTACAAAACAAGTTTAACCTCACCACAAATATGTGTGCCCTTTCCAAGTAAGGAATATATTGTAGGTTGGTTTTTACATGTAGTACCGGTATGTCCTTGCTTCAATAGAAATTAATAATTTACATTTTTTTGTATCTTGATATACATATATACATGTACATGTAGTGCAGGGTTTTTTTTTCATTTGTTGACTCATTTCTGGTAATTTACAGCTCGCAATTAGATGGTGGTTGTGCGTGTTGTATATATCACATATCTACATGTATCAGAAATAAATGCTTTTTTGCATGTATATATAAAATAGCAACAATCAACATTCAATCTATTTAAGCGTTGATCAATTTGTGAAAATAAACTGATACAGTTACTGAATTAAAATTATATAAATGTCTAAGAATATAACTTAAACACACTAATTAATACATTAAAAAGTTCTATTAGATTTTAAATAGAAATACGCAATATTTCGCTAAACAAATTAGCTTCATCAGGCGTGTGCATCTCTCAAGGTGAAATCGGATGCATGACAAAAAAATATTTTTGTAGCTTAATCTATACAAGATTTGAGGAAAAGTGTAACATATTGATTAATGTTGCATAAAATATGTTTGTAGCTACAACTACATAAAGTTGAAATAAAAAGTTTAACACATTTATAGATGTTCGATTAATTGTATTAACTTCTATAAATTAATTTGTATAATATCAAGATAATTATGGTGTTGATTTGCTTTTAAATCGTTTTTCGTCTCCCTCATTGAGTCCATCAGGTTCAAGAGTTCGTAACTGGTGTATCCAAAAATCTCTCTCTTCTGTCTTCCTTGTGTATCCCAATTTTGTTTTTTCTCAATGATTTGAAATGTGACGTTTTCAAAATCATGTCCTGCTCTTTAAAGGAGTCTTGTAATTTAGCAGTTTCTTTCTTTTGTAAAAATATGACCGATGGTTTTTTAGTCGGATGTTAAGTGGTGCTTCTGTTTAACCAACATATTGTAATTTGTAAGTTCCACACTTTAGAACATAAATGCAATCTTGCGTTTTGCAGTTTGATGTTATAAATATGTTGTTTGTCTTTGTGACTGTCCTGACGAATTGGGTTTCCATGTTGGCAACTTTGCAGCACTTACAATTGCCCCTTCCGCATGGTTTATAACCTCCGATTGTTGATATCTCCTGTTTAGATACTTTGTATGTTACTAGAATATCTTTGAGGTTTTTGGGTCTGCGGTAAGCCATGACGGGAGGTGTTTGAAAAATCTCTTTTAAGGAAGGATCATTCTCAATAAGACGCCAGTGTTTGTGGACAATGGATGAAAGGTTTGTCAGGTCAGGATGACAGCTAACAACAAACGGGATTTTATTTGTCTGGGCCGTCTTTTCTTTGTATTCACGTAGGTCTGGGCCGTCTTTTTCTTTTGCTTTACCAAAAGCTTCTGAAATATTTTTGTTCTTATAACCTCTTGATTTAATTTGCTGTCTGAGTTGCCCCAAACGATGGTTTAATTTTGATTCCGATGAACAAATCCGTTTTAACCTCACTGTTTGGCTGTGCGGAATGCTCCGGGAGCAGTGTTTCGGGTGACAACTCTTCGGAGAGAGAAATTGGTGTTTATCAGTTTTTTTGGTGTGAAGGTCGGTTGTCATGACTCCGTTTTCTTAGGTTATGGTGGTGTCGAGAAACGCAATTTTCTCATTTGAAACTTCAGACGTGAACTTTATCGATTACTCACCCCACGGAGAATACTTTAGTTGTTAATCTGTCGTCAACAAAATGAACCAACTCCGAAGAAAAATTATTAAGTAGAGGTCTAAACTTCTGTCCTATACCAGCAAACATTAACAACCTACAACTGGAGACAGATGAGGATCAATTTGCAAGACGTCTTCGCCTAAAAGAACATTTAAATAGGCAACACAAAAAAAACTTACAGGAAGCCGGAATGAATGATTCGGAATATGAGAGCGATAAAGAGGACAAGTGCATCCCAAGATTTAAAAAGAAAAGCGAATGGAATCCACCAAGGAGTAAGAACGACAATTTAGAATCCTTTATACCATCTATTAAAACTGAAGTAAAATCATCAGTCAGCGGCAGACGTATACGGAATATCTCTGAACAAGAAAGCCAGGCCATGAATAATTTAAAAAGCCGTGATGATATTGTTATTAAATAAGCTGACAAAGGAAGTGCAGTTGTGGTGATCAACAAAACCGACTACATTGAAGAAGGGAACCGTCAGCTTTCAAACACAAAATTTTACAAACATTTAGAAAGTGATCCTACAAAAGAAATAAGTGAACAAATTAATAAGGTCCTTTCAGATATGAATAGCAAAAAGCACATAGATGACGACTCGTACGACGATCTACGCCCTGATGAAACCTGCACAGCCGGTCGATTTTACTTGCTCCCAAAACTTCATAAAAAGGGAATCCGGGAAGACCGATAGTATCTGCAAATGTCCATCCAACAGAAAAAATATCTGAATTCGTGGATTACCATCTTATACCACATGTTAGAACAATGCCATCTTACATTCAAGATACAACAGATTATTTGAAGAAAATGGATTCATTAAATCCCTTACCAAACAACACAACTTGGTATCGATGGATGTGTCTTCTTTATACACAAATATTGCCAAAAATGATGGAATAGTCGCTTGTGAACAAGTATGGAACAATCGTAAGGATAAACATCCCCCTACAGACTGTCTGGTTCAGTTGCTGAGACTAGTGCTCGAAAACAACAATTTTGTATTCAACGACCAGCACTTCTTGCAGGTTGACGGTACCAGTATGGGAACCAAAATGGCACCTTCTTTTGCCAATATTTTCATGGGAGTCTCGAAGTACGCATCCTTTCGAATGTACCATACAAACACTTGTCTTGGCTCCGTTGTATTGATGACATCGACATCAAATGGAACGAAACTGCAGAACGTCTGCCAGAATTTCTCGATTTCTGTAACAACTTTGTTTAACTACTGATCGACTTATCCAAGTAGTTATATGCAGCAGCATTTAAAATAAATCTATATCATGGTAAATATTTGATTCCACTTTTAGGTACTGTTGATTTATTTATTTTCGTGGCCACCAATTTTCGAGGTTGAAGGAAAACTAGCATGTTCGTGAACATTTAGTTTCGTTGTTTTTTTTAAGTCATATATACAAGCCTTTAGAAAATGTGTCATTCGTTGAACAGTTAATTTTTGTGGCTCACCTTTAACCACGAAATCCACGAAAATCGGTATACAACGAATAATAATGAATCCACAGTATATTGATAATGTTTTACTGGCCAATAACCGACAATTTCATTAATGCTTAAATCCGTACAATGTAGTGAATTTTTAGGATACTACGGGAAGAAGAAAGACTGATTCGAATCATGATATATGTTTTGATAGTGACACAGATAGAGATAACTTTGAAACTAGAATCTATAACAAACTTTCTATTTTTGAGCTGACATGTTACGCTCGTGCATGTTCATGCTTTAAGAATTTCATAAATAGGGAAATTCACCTTACAAATAAAATTGTTTAAAAAGAGTTATCAAGAATTCCGACTGAAACAAGCACATGTTTAACGGTCACCATCACAAATGGTTGACTGATACGAAAGGCCAGTTTCTAAACTAAATGGCCATGACAGTATGTTATGCGCGTTTTAAATCTGTAATTTTACCGAATGTGTCCTATTCTTGGTATAACCATATGCATGTTTACTGATTTTAAATTCGCCTAGCTTGTAATGCATAGCATGAGACGATTACAGCGTCGATGCATGGATCCTTTCTAGCTTTTTTTAAATATCATGCAATATCTTCATGGTTTGTTCGTCACCTTTTTTTGTTGCTTCTTACGCTATTGTCATAATTTACAAAATATGGTGAACTGGCAAGTCTTTGTTATTTTGCCGTAAAAGTGTAGAAATAACTTTTTTGAGAGAAAGATTAATAATCAATGGTTTTAAACCTCAATGAGAGAATGTGAAAAACGTTTAAAAATTATGTTTGTCTTAACCTTCAGCTTTCCAGTAAGGATCTTCTCGAATTAAATATATTTACTTATATATATATAACATTATAGGGAGAGAACTCTGTAAAATCATCTGAACGTTTTAACAACGTTCTATTGTTGGGGAAATATCAGTGTTTGTCTAAGTGCGATATTTACACTGAAATGAAGTGTGTGGTTCAAGTTTTTTGAAATTTTTATATTTTTTAACAAAAGTCAAAGAAAATAATTTATGTAAATTGGAAGTAAATTAAATACGCCAAATTAATTTCGGTCAAGGTGTTCAGTACCCTCAAAAATATATCCATTTTATTCGAGAAGATCATTACAGAAATACTGAAGGTTGAATTTAAACACAATTTTTTCAACGTGTTTACTTTTCAGGAATCTGTTTTCAGGTACCTCGTGTTGAATACGTCATACATTATTACAATACTCAATGCATATATGAGTTTCAGCTTTGCGATGGATACTGTCAGTGTCGACACAGATCAGATGAACAAGAAGATTTCTGTACAGGTGCTGCAAAACAGAATATCTATGCATAGTAACCTTGTGTAATAAGTCGATTCGACTGTTTAATTAATCAATTAACATGATTTAGCAAATATATTATTCATAGTGAAAAACTACCAAATCATAGTACGTCACAACCGGTTGCATGCAAAACATGGGTCGAAAAAAATATTCCCTTGAATTTGTCAGTTTTAACAAATTCATTCTACATTTTATTGCTGTAAAAAAGACTGAGTCATAAGCATATATTTTGGGTGTCTTGATGCATAATGCTTTTTTGGTTCTTCTCCAGAATATTTTGAAAACTTGTAATCACACTGACAGAAAAGAGGGGGATTTTATTGGTTAACTTACTGTGATGATTATTATCTTATATGCACTGCAATGATTTTTTTTGTAGTACTGGACTTGATCAAACCTCACTATTGCCAAGTATTTCTTTAATTGATACAAGGAAAAGTTCCGTAATTTTTTTGAAAAAGAGCAAATTTCACTATAATAAATTGAGGAAGAACAAAACTGATACTACACCTGAATGATCGCCTTGCTTTTTACACAACAAAATATATCATTATGAATGTTTCTATAAAAATATTTTGTTTAATTAGAAAACATGCCCGTATGTAACGGTTCACAAGAAATATGGAAAATAATTATAGGGTAGCCATAACCATTCTAAAAACCTCGTAATGTACTGTTTCTTTTATCAGATTATCAGTGTCCTGAGGAATACATGTATGTCAAATAAGCTGATGGTCTCCAATGCATATGGAGCTTGCTTTATGTAATGAGCACATTGCATGTAACGATGTGTTTGGATGAAAACGAGGCTACTTGTAAAGGTAAAAAATAAAAGAAATGTCATCAGTTCAGTATCATGCTTTCTCTTTCAAAAGGAACGACAGGTTTGGACATATTTTATCATTATATCATTGGCGATGTATTTCATCTTGAGATATATTTTCACGGAATAGCATCATATAACTCATACAGTATTATATGACAGCCTTCCTGCATAACTTACCATGTACCAAAACGTTCATGTAAATAAAGACAACAGTAGTATACCGTTGTTGGAAAGTCATAAATCGATTGAGTGAAAACAAATCCGGATTACAAACTTAAACTTAGGGAAACACATCAAATATAAGAGAAAAATACCGTAACAACAGAAACACTGAAGTTACAACAGAAACACTGAAGTGAAAAACAAAACACAAAACGACAACGTTACACACAACACAGAAACAAACTATAAGATAACAATTATCATTATCCTGACATGGTACAGGACATTTTGGGAAAGAAAATGGAGAGTGGAACCTGGTTTTGTGGCTAGACAAACATCCCGCTTTTATGACAATGTTAAATATAACACTAAAATGACAACACTACATGACAGGCCTACAATTCGAATAAATGGAAGAACATTTAGGACAGAGAAATATACAAATTAACAATGTAATAGGACATTACGACAGGCTTAAAATGTAATACGTCAGATGCGTGTTTCGTCTATATATGACTCATCAGTGACGCTCGGGTCAAAATAATCAAACAAAGATGAAGAGCATTGATGACCTAAAATTCCCAAAAAATGTGCCAAATGTGGCTAAGGTTATCTGGTTATCTAAGGTTAAGAATAACCTTAGTGTTTAGAATAATTCATATTTTTGCAAACAGTAAACGACCATAAAATTGTTATACATGTTAACACCGAAGTGGTGACTAACCACAGAATAAAAAACGAGCACGTAAAACAACCTTGGTCAGCACATAAAACAGCACCGCCGAATTATGCATGTTAAGCTGCAGTGTTAAACAACATTATATTATTTTCATACAGATATTTGCATTGTATTTGGTCTAATAATAGTGAGAGTCACGTTAACCTTTGCTCTCCACGAATTTATATGCCTCATACATTCGGTCAAACGGGTTTGACCTTCTGTTATAAATGCGTAGGGTTTTCAAAATGAAAATGATCAGAGTCGATCAACCAATTGCTTAACGCTTCATTATTACAATTTTTATTTTTTTTCATCGTGATTTTTCTTCTTTTTAAAATTACATATATTAAGTGACTTATACACACGAGAATTTACAATATTTTGTCATTTTAACTGTTTAAATCACACATGTACGCATGTAAGTGCTGGCATAAAATTTTCTGATGATTTGCATTGTTTTTCATCTGTGTACTTTACCTGAATGGCATCATAGTTACTTTAGAAACATGCTGTTTTTCCCCTCCAAGTCATAATATAATATATAACAGTAAATTCCAATAGAAAACTAGTATTTGCAGCTTTAGTAGTTTGAAAATATAGTCGTATAGTAAAACAAGAAGGTCATCGAAGGAGGTTTGCGAATTATCACATTGAAATTATGACGCGCAACAATTTTCTTTTGTACAGTGTTTTCACATGAATATTTTAGTTCTATTCACATTCTGTCAGATATTTAATTACTTGAACATTATTCAATGAATGTATTGTAACACGGATTATAAATAATTGTGTGTTAAAATTTGGGATAACTAGGGTAAAAGTTTTTTACTCACAATAAAAAAAAGAAAACAAATATTAAAATGATAAACAGATCTTGTGTTTATTACTGTTACGAAATTACAATTATCAGGGTTTTTGATATCACAAACTAGTCAAAACATTTCCTGAATTTATCATCGGTAGAAGGACAACGTTCGGGTATTTCACATCAAATCTTTTATGATAATATTCTTTACCAAATACAAAAATGTCAGTATTAACCTCAAAAGCTATCAAAACCTTTAAACAGACTTATTAAAAAGGGATATAGTTGCGATACTGTTGTCAGTTCCTTAATGATTGCATATGTTGGCTTTATTATTGATTCACTTATTGGGTCTTTGCATCGGAATAAAACACATTTACTCTAAAACCAGTTGTCAGCATGACACGGGTTATGTTCTTCTCACATATTTTATAATGGTATAATACTAAACCCCTAACGCACGGGTTGTTCTTAATATTCATGTGATGAGGAAATAATCTTTTAATCAGTTTAATTTAGGTCTGAAGCTGGCATGTCAGTAACTTCTAGTAGCCCTTTGTTAATTTATGTATTATTGTCATTTGTTTAGTTTCTTTTGTAACCTAATCTGACATCAGACTCGGACTTCTCTTAAACTGAGTTTCTCTGTTCTTATTGTTGTGTGTTTGTTTTTTCTATATTGGCTAGAGGTATAGGGGGAGGGGGAGATCTCAAAAAACATATTTAACCCCACCACATTTGTGCGCATGTCCCAAGTCAGGAGCCTCTGGGCTTTGCTAGTCTTCTACGATTTTTACTTTTAGTTTATTGTGTATAATTCGGAGTTAAATATAACGTCCATTATCACTGAACTAGTATAAATATTTGTTTGTGGGCCAGCTGCAGGGCTCCTCCTGTGGCGAGAGTTTCTCACTGCATTGAAGAAACGGTGGCCTTCGGCTGTTGTCTGCTCTTTGGTCGGGTTGCTGTCTCTTTGACACATTCCCAATTTAGATTCTCATTTTTATTTGTCGGCTCCTTGTTAATTTTGCTAGTGTTTGAACTGTCGCAGATTTGTCTTCTAGATAAAAATTATGAGTCCAGAAGTCTCTATTCTCCGTGTATAGATGGGTTTGGAATGGAATGGAAAATAAGAACACTCATATATCGAATATTTGTAATTATATTAAAAGCAAACAGTTTGGATATTTAAAAAACTGGCAATATATATATCTAACAGTGATCGTGGCATAGAGATACTTTGGTGCTGGGACCAGTAGTTTAATCTTTTTTTATGTCTTATTGCGAATACAATAAAGTTTCAAAGTCTCTTTCATATAACTGAAGCTGTCTCTCACGACAAAACATTTGCCCAATTACTATAACAACTATGTAAGCCACCAAGTTTTAATGAAGTTTATCACACAACGAAATTCATTGGTTGTAGGTCAATATTATCAGCGTTTATCTAGTTATTTTTTAACGCTTTGTAAATTTACATCTGTTGAGTGCAATCAGTGTTTATATATGTATATCATCAAATCAGATTAATAATTAATATCCGGAAGAAAATAATTTGCACGCGAATTACTGTATCTACATACTATGATAACATATCATTTTTATTTAAAACTGTTAACTTTTTGATTATATCATACATGTAGGTAGAAGTTTTCCGAAAATCTACTTTCATTTCCAATGATAAAATAGAAATCGACTCTAAGTGTTATGATTGATATGAAAAGGTATTCGTATAATTCAAATAATTCAGTATAATGATATATTAATGATATTTACAGGGCTAAGCATTTTACATTCCATATTAACAAAAATCCAACTTCTTAATTTACTACAATGAGGACATATGGTTAGATACAAATCAGATGAAATTGTTTGAAACACTTTTATATTAAATGTACGAAGAAATGCATACCGAAACAAGTGTGAGAGAAAACGACTTTAAAAATTCTGCCTATATTCATTTCCAGTATAGGCGAGAAAAAACATAAAACAAAATGGATTTTATTTCTTTCGAGATCAGTAAAATCGTCGTCTAAGATCAATTTTGATGAAAATCTTTAGAATGAAATATCATAAGTTTAGCAATGTGGATTTCTTTCTAAAATATCAACATCGTCATCATTGTCTTCATTGCTGTATCCGGAAAAGTCATCCCTGTCCGAATATGGAAGAATTCGGTTTTTCATTTCTCTATTTTTATTCATCATTTTTGAAGAACGATTTTTGAAACGTCTAAGCATTCTTTTGAAGTCGGGATAGTCTTCGTCGTCAAATAGATAGGTTTCAACTAATTCAGATTCTTCATGATTTTTGTCTTTGACATTTTTACGACCCTTTAGTTCTAAACGCAAGTCGTTTGGAATGATATAATAAACATTGCCACTTTTGGCCATCAATCTCAAAGAAGGTTTAGATCTGTATCGTGTTGCACAATATTGTATCCGATTAGCATTTGTTCATTGTAACGTGTAGCATATTCGGCTAATAGTTCAGAACACCTGTGTCAAGGAGCAGTGCAAGGGATGTAATTAGAAAACATTACTAATACAAATTTTTCATTTTCTCCAAATTCTTCAATAAATTGTTCTTTCATACCAGCTAAAAAACTGTTCGTCGGCTCTTTGTCAATTTTATTTTTGTGTGAAATGTCGCATATTTGTCTTCGTATTGTACCATCTGGGTCTAAAAGTCTCGTTTCCCCGTGTATAGATGGAATGGGATGGTTGAATAATAACACCAATCTATTAAACGAAACCGAAAATTGATTATACTTCCATAAATATTTCAAATACCAATCAAGACTGTCCCATTCTTTCTCGGCGTGTCTTATTACATTTGTTTTCCTTGTTGCTACTTCTTTGTCTGACATAATAACGGATATCAGAAACTGGTTTCTTGATTCTTCCAAAGTTTTATTTAGTTTCGTTAGGATTCGCCAACCAAGACCTCTAAGGAGATAAGGAAAAAACGAAATTGATTTTGAATCAAAGTAGCCATACGGAAGTTGCATTATCCCTGGTATAGTTATACCTGTTTCCATAGTCATTTAAATAATGCAGGAATCCAAGATTAAAAGTTCAAACATAATTAATTAAAATTCTGCTATTTATACATTTAACAAAACTGTAAGTGATTACTAGGTACAAACGTGGTATAGTTCGTTCGCTTTTCACCACAATTACATAATTCTTATATCACAAGTGTTGTATACATATTTATAGACTTGATAACAGTATTTGAATATATTTATTTATTTATTGATGATTTTTTATCTATTATAGAGATAAATTAATACATTGTAATGTTTACCTTCTAGAACAATGTATGATACTTCAGATGCCCGATATTTCCGTACTATAGGAAAGCTGATTCACTAAGTATTATTTGAGGTTTTCATCACACATTTTCTTATGTAAACGTAAGACTTCTGGTACGCAACCGACTTTCGTTTATCGAATCCACATCTACATCTGACGTCATAATGAAATAAGAATGAAAAATGAATGCCTATAAATTTACCCTCTAATCAAAGTTTTGTTGTCGTTCTCAAACCGACGTCCAATATTTGGCTTTTAGAATATACGTCTTTTAAAAGACTTGACGCAATGACACAACTTTATTTTAAAAAAAGCGGTTATAATCCTGATTTGATAAATGCATTTTCCAAATACAAACAACATGGTTAATTGAACCTTAAAACTCAAAACGTGATCAAAAACGTTCCTGCTGAGTTTAAACAGTAAAACTTTTTAACATTTGTTTATACTTCCTTAAATTGTCTATTGTTTGAGACTGTATATTGCCCTAAAATCTGTTTTGTGTATTAACCTATTTGGGTTAAAGTTTCATTATCTTACAAAATCCATCCATCTGTCATTTATTTGAAGGAAAAAAACGTAGATCGAGTTGGTTAACTTTTACAACCAAAATGAGAAGTTTCAATCTCCTTGACTGAAAATTATATTAATCAGAGGAAGTCTGAAATCATCAACTGAATGATTAGAGTTAGTCATAAAGATTTGCAAAGGTCTTACAAATATATAAATAATGTGTTATGTATAACAACGTAGTGATCTTTACAGTCTCAAACAAATACATTCGAAACTTGTTTTCTTTCAAAATTACAGGGGTCTTACAAAATACTATGCATTTAAATAAAAGCAACAGTAGTATACCAGTTTTCAAAGGTCATAAATCGATTGTTAGAAAACAAATATGGGTTCCAAACTAAAAAAAAACTAGTTATTATGATCGTATGGAATAACAATGTCAAAATAAGCATGCAATGTATGCAGCTATGCGTTTTTGTGTTATTCAACAGAACTTTATAAGCAGAACTTTATAAGTTACTGGTTATTTTAAACAACTTTCATTATAAACTCCTCGTACATTTTCTCTAGTTTAAACAAGTAAAACGTATTCCGATAATTTATAAACTTGGATTTATAGTTATTTGATATCTGACGCAATACAAACTGAATAAAGTTTGAAGTTTCTCCTAGCCCGAAACTGTGAAATCAAGTACAGATGATAAATTTCACTCAGAGAATAAACTTGTAGTATCGATAGCAGCGATATTGTGTCAGGAATTTCAAATTATTCATTGTGTGAAGCAATACAAACAAATGAATTCTTTAAATTAAATTTGTAAATAATGTTAAAATATTTGCAAAATGTTTTGAACTATTGAGGAATATTAATCGTTAGATGGTAGCCAACGTCTTTACCGTTTTATTACACTAAAGTATCAATGTAAACAATAAACTACAGCCATTTTTCTTTCATCCTTTATTTACACTACAATATCAGCTATATTTAAGATCGTGTGTTTTTGTTGAAAGGTATATAGTATAGTTTGTTTATCAAATACCAAGCAATGATTATAATTGTAATGATACTAATTGTTATGTTTATATGTTTATAATAAATCAGGTGTACGTGATCGTGCAATTAGATAATTGACCTTTTATCTCATTAATCTATACTGAATTTAATTTGTATGTAATGTGTTAGTATTTTTAGACATTTAATCAAATAGCCTATGCATAGTTCATTTTTCGGTCATCGGGTTATGTCACACGCTGGTATGTAGTTACATCTACACCCTTTTGTCTGTTGTAAAAAGCTTAAGGTGTCTTTTAAAAACTGTCTGAAGCTTCATATTTTTATATGATTTCTAAAAAACTGCAGGTATATTTACAAATAATAATACAATGTCAGCAATCAGATAAGGCAATGTGACTTTAGAGGATTATTTGTGTATCGTAATGCAACAGCAACACATATAAGTCAATTTTCCACCTAGTTTTTAATTTTGTTAACTTTTAGTACTGTGACACTATTGTTTTACGTTTGGGGTAGAGTTGATTTCTAAAAACCCCTTTACAATTTTGAGATGTCATTCTAAAGTCATACGCCTTACATTTTGTTGTTGGGAGTTGGTTGTTGTCAAATAAGTTTATTACTTAACTTCAAATCGATATAAAAAAAATATGAGTCACAATTGCAAATAAAAGAACTACCACCAAAGTTCAAAATGAAAACAAGGCTACCTCACGTCCGAACGCTCTCAGTCGAGTACTTGAGACAAAGTATTTCAGTTTGGAGACCTATATGACAAGAAAGGACCATAACATATTAGTCAATGCCATATACATTTAACTTTCCTTAAGTTTCTCGACTATTTCATTAATTTTTTTAACGGACATTGATAGAAACATTGTTTATAAATGAAGTGTGTACCAACATACTTAATACTGTTCTCAGGTACAGATATTCCGACAGCACCGATGCTGTACAAAATAAAAACAACACCTTATAAAGTTCATATCACCTTTCCGAATTAAGAGCAATATGATGTAGATATAATCAAGTTATAGGTAGCCGTGCAGCCTTAAATATGAGACAAATGAGAGAAAAAACATAGCGTTTAGTCAGGTATAAAACTCTGCAAAAAAAAAAATTGTACAACATTAAAACTGGGAAAAAAGTAAGACTTGTTACAAAACAATTTGCAAACATATATTAAGGTTAAAGGAGGATTGGGGTCAAGATAACATGTTTACCCTCCCTTCCAACTAAGCACACACTCATCATGCTCATTATGTATATATGTGCCTGTTCCAAGTCAGGAGCCTGTAATTCAGTGGTTGTCATTTGTTTATGTGTTACATATTTGTTTTTCTTTCATTTTTTGTATATAAATTAGACTGTTAGTTTTATCGTGTGAATTGTTTTACCTTGTCATTTGGGGCCTTTTATAACTGACTATGTGGTATTTCTGTGTCATTTGGGTCTCTTATTGGTAGGTGTCGCAATATTTGCAAGCATACCACATCTTCTTTTTTTATATGAACCAACTTCCAAATTACTATATCCTGACATAGAAAAGGCACTTAAAGAATGTTACTATATTATGCATGCGTTTGATATCTTAACACTTCCTTAATTTATGATCGTGATGTGGCCTTTTTTGCATTTTAGTAGTTTCCTAATATGTGATAATACGGTATATCATAACCTATGCTTAAAATTGATTGTTGAAGGTTGTACAGTGAACTAAAAATGCATATGTTCATTACCTCTGGTCTTTAGATTCAATCGTACTACATCATCTTGGTTTTTTTTTTATTAATGTCATTGAGATAAAACGGAGTGTTTTAACAGTAAATGTGTTTCAAGCTATAAATTCAATTTTGGTTTCTATATAAAAAAGAATTAATGCTTTGACAATACTCATGTATCAAAATACCATTGCAAAAAAGGTTTTGGGGTAATGAAAAACTTATAAATGATAACATTTCAAGAAATTATTTATCTAATCTCTGTCGGAGTCAATAATAAATGTGCTATGGGTAGAAAAATCATCTTGAACGCAAATTAGATTAAACTTTTAACCAACAATTTAAATGGAGGTCAATTCAGTATGTCTAAATATCAGTCGGTTCGTGTGTTGTAACCGACTTTCCTGTACAGTTATTGAATAACATTTGGCGAGAACAATATGGTACAGGTTTTGTCTAGTAAAAAAATGTTCATTAAAATTGAGTAGTAGAAAAAAAGGACACACTCATTTTGTTTACGTTTATCTTTTTGCACACAATCTAAAAACAGTAGAAAATTTATTTGCATCCTATTATTTTCTCGAAGTTTACTTTCGTTTACATCAAAATTGTAAACTGTTTTGTTTCTAGAAATGTACAGATACTATACAGACGAGCAAGTGACAATTTTCCTTACAATTTACTATCTCAATGTTGGTCTTCATTAAAATTGGTCTTTGTCTATATGACGTTTACCTCCTGAAAAAATAATTCGACAGCTTTTTTTTATTTTTTACTATAATTTTCTTTTGTTTTGATTGTGTATTCAAAATATCGTACTCCAAGGCAAATTCAAAAAAGGCAAGTCCAAAAAAATAGACAAAGTCAACGCTATCGATCAATGGAACAAATGAAAGACAACTATCATATACCTGTCAAGGTACCATTATGTTCTGAACGCAGGATTATGGGCTACATTTGATTTAATAGCTAACTTGTCATCCCACTTGTATGACAGGGATTTATATTTCCGCTATATTGAGTACGCAAACCAAACAGACATGACATGATAGGTTTATCTTTCAACGACTCTCCGTAGACAAAAAAGAGGACTACTGGATTAGACAATTGGGAACTGCGACACCTTATGGTTGCAATGACAGAATTGTTGGTATAGGTATTTTATCTAGTCCCTCGTGTAACTCGGTATATGTGATGAATATTTTCAACTCGACTCCTTGACGTAGACGCAGTCCTGGTCATCGTCATTATACATCACCTTCTCTGCATGATGTCTCTATTAATGGCTTGTTGCCATTTATACAAATGCCGTTAGGTATTCATCACATTCGCACGAAACTTTATTCATTACCCCTTTCAAATCTTCATTCTCTGTTCAATTTATGTTTGGAAACCCTCATTCAAACCAATACAAACTTGAAGCTATACTTTCAGATATTGCAAGTCACAGACTTTTCAAGCCAGTCCGCATTGGAAAAGATGAAAAAGAGAAAAGATCTTTCCTTAATCTTTACTTTGCCAACAAATGTATCGATGGCGTCAACTTAGGCAATATCCTTCATCATAAATTAGTTCAATCGAAAATATGTCCTTATTTCAAAGACCAGTCTGTACCAATAGTTTCTTATATCGATACCAAACCTATTGCAACTAAAATTTTCAATAACAAACACGTTTTGCAGGATCTTAATATTGACGACTTCAAGTCTAAACCTCCAGATTGCACTTGTGCTAGTTCCCAATTCACAATATAAACCTGCTGGCCACGTTATTACCGGTGACCTCAACATTGTTAATTACACTTTTCTACGAATGTGTTATCGAAAGATTCGAAATACCGTGAGCCTAAACCCATCAATTGTAAATACAATTTTAAAATTTTGATGGATTCAGTCGAGGATTATGCCAGGCAATGGGCTAAAAAGTAAAATCACAAAAATACTGAACTTGGTACAGGCATTTTCAAATGTAGAAAATGGTGGGTTAAACCTTGTTTTATAGCGCTAAGCGCGAGAGGGAAGATGCAGAAACTCTTTCCGAATGGATAAGGGCAGTGAGGTCGTAAATACAAATCAGAATTAAGAAAATGAACGGGTCTATCAATGTTCATCCTACGTAAATCTTTAAAGACCCAAATGTTGCAAAAAACTTGTCCTATCTCCATGACCAATATGTTGTTGTCCCTGAGATAAAGCCCAAAACAACATCGTTGGTGTGTGTAAAACTCATTACATTAACGGCTTGATAAACGAATTAGATATAGACAATTCACTTGGAAACTCAACATATACCCTCACGACACTTACCAATGAGGAAATCCTGGATAATCATAGGTCTGTTCTATGTTCCTATGTTCCTTTGGAATTTCAACCAAAGATGAAGAACTGGACCTTCCATCACTGTATAGGATACATAAACTCCATAAGTGTCCTTACAAATAACGATATACTGCTGGGTCTTCCAAGTGCTCCACGAAACCAATTTCTAAATTATTAACATCTATTTTATCAGCAATCAAAGACGGGCTTCAAAATTATTGTGAAACTGCCTATTCTAGAGGTGGCGTGAATAAGATATGGACAATTAAAAATTCCAAAGATCTTTTAGAGTACATACAATCAAACTCTATTTCATCTTGTAACAGTATTAAAACATTTGACTTTTCTACTCTTTACACAAGTTTTCCACATTTCAAACTTAAAGATGAATTCAAAGAGTTGGTGTTGCTTTGCTTCATTCAAAAGAATGACCAACGTAGATACAAGTATCTTGTCTTAGGGAGGGATAAATCCTATTTTGTAAAGGATCACTCTGATTCAAACAAAAAAATTCTCTGAAACTGATAATATCAAGATGCTTGATTTTTTGATTGACATTATATTTGAAACGTTCGGAAGACGTGTTTTTCAACAGACTGTCGGCATTCCAATGGGTACGAATTGTGCCCCTCTACTTGCCGACTTGGTGCTTTATTATTATGAAGCTGACATCATGCAGGAACTTAGGAAGAAGAAAGATAAGAAGTTAGCGATATCCTTTAACTCTACTTTCCGCTATATAGATGTTGTTCTTTCACTAAATAATTCAAAATTTGGTGGAACTCATCTATCCCATCGAACTAGAGATAAAGAATACTACAGATACAGTTAAGTCGGCCTCATATCTTGACTTACATCTAGGATTTGACAATGAGGGTCGGTTGAAAACACAACTTTACGACAAAACAGATAATTTCAGTTTTTCAATTGTGAACTTTCCATTTTTAAGTAGCAACATTCCAGCAGCACCTGCATATGGGGTATATATCTCCAAATCGATACGATAGTTTCTTGATAGAGGGTTGCTGCTCACAAGGAAGCTATTCAACCAAGAGTTCCAAATGGTGAAGTTGAAATCATCCCTTTGTAAATTTTAGGGACGTCATTACGAGTTGGTTACCGCTATGGAATAACTGTTTCACAAATGATATTGGAAATGTTCCTAACGTCGTAACCACAATCCCCTTCCCTTTAATGACTGTCCGTTTATTTTCGATGTATGAGTTTGACTGTTCCTTTGGTATCTTTCGTCTCTCTTTTTATGTGGCAATGATTTGGTTTTCAGCAGCAAACACTGTGTAAACAATGCAAACATCACAGAAATACACTAAAACTGACTATTTAAAATCAAAAACAGTATACAAATCAATCAATCTATCAAACGCGACAACAAAAATGGTGAAGTTTAATTTAGAATAATTAAATATATGAAAAAAATAATTGTATGTTAACAAACGACAGAAAAATACATATAAAGCACTGTAGTTTTGTGTGTGCCTTTCCAAATTTAAACACTAATATTGGAGTTGATGAGTCGTAACAAGGCTGTGAAGATACGATTTACCAGATAGAAATAGGATAAAATGTTTACTATGAGTGATTTTTATTCTTCTGATGTTAGGACAGTATCTTAGATGTACACAACCATAAATAGATAAAAGACGATGTGGTATGAGTGCCAATGAGACAAGTCAGAATTTGTATAAGTTAACCAATATAGGTCAACGTACGGTCTTTAACACGGATCCTTGGCTCACACTGAACAGCAAGCAATAAATTACCCGATTAACTACTATTGTTAACCATTAAGCAGTGAAAACAACGGTCAGATCTATTTAAAAATCGGGTAACGTTTTCTATATTTCCTTTTATTTCTGTAAAAAGAAAACTCAAATTGATATTTAAAGTCATGCCAAATAATAAAATTGTGAATGGAAATGGGGAATGTAAAAACGCGACAACAACTCGACCATAGAGCATTCAACAGCAATAGGTCTTCAATGTAGCGAGAAACTTCCTCACCTGGAGGCGTCCTTCGGCTGGACCCTAAACAAATATACATACTAGTTCAATGATAATGGACGTTATACTAAACTCTCAATTACACACAAGAAACCAAAATTCAAAATCATACCAGACTCCAAAGGCCAAAATTGCGCCGGGATTGAACGTGTTTTTGAGATCTCAACCCTCCCCCTATACCTCTAGCCAATGGTGAAAATCAAAGTCCGATGTCAAAATATGAAACAAAGGAAAATAAACAAAACGACAATAATACATATATAACAACAGACTACTAGCAGTTACTGACATGCACGCTCCAGACCTCAATTAAACTGATTGGAAGTTTATGTCTACATCATATGAATATCAGGCACAATTCCTCCTGTTAGGGGTTAAGTTTTATGACACCATGACATATATGAGAGGAATATAACCCGTGTCAGGCCAACAACTGGTTTTAGAATAAATATGTTTAATTTTGAATTCGAAGCTTGTTTGAGATGTATATGCCTGTATTATTTCATGTTCAAATGATCATTTGGACAACATCTGTCCTTTTCCCTTTTTTTACAGTATAAACGCGCGTTATCGCAAATTTTGATAGTCCTATCAGATAATATTTACAATTTAAATTGTTATCCTGTGCATAAATACTATAGTTTGCATACAGTTCAATAGTGACAAATAACCTGCCATAACGGTGAGATCGATTTTAAAGCTTTATTTATAAAACTAATAGATATGTTTCATAACAGAGAGTAAAATATATTTCATTACTATTATTTTTGTAATATAATTTATTTTTTTGTTATTTTGGATAACGAATTTGTTTTAACGAAATTTCGTAATAAATTGTTTGCCCAGAAAACCGTACCAAGTTATCACAACACGTATACGTTTCAAGCATGCCAATGACATAATGTAATATTGCAATGTACTAACAGAATCAGAAGAATTTCCGAGGACGAACAAGGATGGGCGGATATAAAATATGATGCGATTTGTCAAATCCAAAACATTTTAGACGAAAATATTGTGTTTGAATTAAGGATAGTTCTTTTGATATGTTTCGAGTTTCCATTCAACATTTTCTGGAATCCTGTATAAGTGATAGTGTAATAGATGAGTTTTATCATTTCAAAACCATACTGGTTGGTAAATAGCAATACGAATCTCAATTCGCAAAAAAAGTTGCAACACAACAAGCAGAAAAAAGTCTAAAGCATTAGAGTGCAGGCATTACTAAACATTTCGCCTAAAATAACTCATCCGATGGGAATTGGTGTAATCTTGAATTCAAATCATTTTATTTTATACATCGATGTTTTTTCTTGTATGTTGCTTGATATTTCCTGGTACTGGGCAACGTAAATCTTGATATCACGGTTTCTCTCGTTCATGTTCACGACAGGACTGGAACTTCTGAATTCAAGATTACACCGCGCTTTAAGATTGTCTAGAAATTGTGTCTACCGAAAACTTTGAAGATACACATTCAGACTATGAGAGACTATAAAAATAAGAAATTGTGTTATGGTCGCAAATAATACAACACTCCACAAGAGATGACACACAAGTTTAGATCTATAGGTCACCGTATGACATTCAAAAATTAGCAGAACCCATACTGATAGTCAGCTATAAAAGTCTGCAAATCTGTCAAAAGCCAAGGCCCTGCTATCAGTAATATTTCAATATGAATATGTTGTGCTAGTAGTGTTGTTTAATGTATTAAATCACGGTAATGAAATAGAAAAAAAAAAGTCACAATTTATTAAGTTAACCATTATAAGTCAAAATACGGTCTTATATATCATTTTATTCTGGTATCACCTAAGTTGGACAAAGGTTTACAGAAAAACACATTAGTTTACATTGCATATAAGTACATTTGTCTTCAACAAGGGGTCGGCATATTTCTTTGTTCAAAATGTTTAGAAAAAGTTTTAAACAAACATTTTTTTTGCAATATTATTGTTAACTAATATGAAATAGGAAAATTAAAAACTTGTGAAAATAAAAAAAAAAGCCACCTGTGGAAATAAACCCCAATTTAACAGCCAGTTACGTTAAATATCAAATAGGACTAGTATTGTCTTACATTCAATGGTTATCATATTTTCTAAATATTTGAATATGAATGCTCAAATAATATAGTATAACTATAACGAAATTAGCACATTTTCAGACAGTGACAGGTTTTTCATTCATTATTTATCTAAAACTTTTCCTTATCAAAAAATAAGAATTTTCCTAAGCTAACACTGTTTTAATGAGTAAATGTATATAAATTAGAAATATAAACAACCCCAATATATAATTAACTAAGTCAGAAATTCGTTTTCTTTTATATATTTAACGCAACAGCAGCGTTCAAATCCAATTCGATTTAGGGACTGACTTGCAAAACTGATCTTTTAAAAATGCAATGTTCCTCTCAGTTAAGATCTTGATTTCCCTGTACAACCCCCTTTCACAGAAAGATGACTTCTTGATATAAAAATGGCCTTTTCGCTCTTGTACTACCCAACACCATGAATAATTTTCTAACACTATCTATTTTATCGCATTTATGTTGGCTGCCACTTGATTTTCTAATTTTCGTGTTTTCGTTTATTAATGAGAATGTTAATTTTCGACGTTTTTGTACACAATGTCTAGTTTATCTTCCGCTCAAAAAAGCTGTCTTTAACAATTATCTAACACATTGCATTATATAAATGAAATGACATTTTTAGCATTTCGACATTAACAATACTAAACACTACGAACATAATCTCGCATGGTCAACAATAATACATTGCCTAATTTATTTGTTTCATAATAACATAGCAGCAAATGTCAATAGTGAAAAGAAATAACAAAGCATTTAAGGATTTGAGACTGTCACAAAAATGTTTATTTGTTTTGCGCTTCAAAATTTCGAACTGTCTGCGCATTTAAATTTTGCATTGTTGCACGGTTGATTTTGAGTGTTTCATATTTACCAATTCTAGTTTTGAACCACATCCTTATCCTGCTATTTGTATTATTTAATGAAAAGAAATTGGACTGTCGATGGGAGACTAGATCATTCATAAACGTCATTGAAATGCGATTGCAATGCATACTCTGCGGTCACGAAAGTGTATTTAGCAGTCGTCAACATGAGTACCCAAAAATAGTCCAGCATTAGGCTTAAAACGATATCCGTACAGGCTAGCGATATCTGTTTGTCTGTTTTAGTATATAAAACGCCCAATTGCAGGATAAATTGATTTATTCGATCGAAATTACTAGTTAACGACAATTGATGTAAAGCAATAATTTCTATTAATAGACGTCGAAAAAATACTAAAACTGTTATAATGTTTTTTTTTTTAGTAAGATATGATTTTGTTAAGATAATAATTTTTTATAAGGTTTGAGTCGGGTGTGCCTATTCTGTGTTGGTCTTTGCATTATGTATTCGGGTTTTGTTTTCTGTAATTAGTTAATACGTCAGTTTCATTATGTATATCTTTTATATACATTTGATAAAATTAACTGTTTCCAATAGCATTAATTGTTCTAAATAATAAGGATGTTCTTATCCCAAGCATAAAAAAAACATAGCCGTATTTGACACAACTTTTATCAACTTTTGATCTTCAGTGCTGTACAACTTTGAACTTTTTTTCACTTTCGATCTTTTATATCTGGGCGTCACTGGTGAGTCTTGTAAGGATGAGGCGCGTTTTTTTGGCGTATTGAATTTTAAACCTGATGCTTTTTGTTATCTATTAATCATGTGTTTCTTTGTCTAATACGTTCTCCTATTTATTTATATTGTAGTCCTGTAATATTATGTTGTCATTTCAATGTGATATTTAACATTGCCATTAAAGTGCGAGGTTTGGCATGCCACAAAACCAGGTTCAACCCACCATTTTTTCCTTTAAAAATGTCCTGTACCAAGTCAGGAATATGGCCATTGTTATATTATTGTTCGTTTCTGTGTGTGTTACATTTTAAAGTTGCTTCGTTTGTTTTCTCTTATATTTGAGTGTAAATTCACATTGCGATAAGACGTGTCACGGTACTTGTCTATCCCAAATTCGTGTCGTTGTTCTCCTCTTATATTTAATGCGTTTCCCTCGGTTTTAGTTTGTTACCCCGATTTTGTTTTTTGTCCCTGGATTTATGAGTTTTGAACAGCGGTATACTACTGTTGCCTTTATTTGATTATGTTTAGATTATAATTTTTTTATAAGGTTTGATTTTGTTTAGATCATAATTTCTTGGTCAGGTTTGTCGTATTGTTTTCACTCAATAAAGTTATGACTAATTAAAACCACTAGATTCAATCTCCTGAAAATGGGAATTTTCGATTACGGTATTTAACTGGGGATTTTGAAAACAGTTATCAATTAACCTTTACTTGAATATCGACAAATTATTGATAATGATTTCGTTCTTTTAAGATGAGTTACCAGTGAAAATGTTAGTGACAAAACATTACCTTCCCTGTAAACATTGAAATATAGATCTTGCCAATGCTTGTCCCATTTTAGCAAGGAAGCTATCAATTATGGATTCACGGAAACCCGTTCTGTAAATTAGTAAACATAGACTGAAATGAATAAAAATCAAAACCAAACTTCCACTCAACATTGACTAGCAAAGGACGAGTGTAGCAGGCTATATATGCTTGGAGTGAAATTGGTTTAAAATGTGGCTATGCTATTCCTGGAGGAATAACATGAATAACTTTAATTGTTTTTTTTACTGTCTGGATACCTCTCTGGAACATGCTAGTTGACACCTTTAAAATTGATTTACTAAGCAAAATAAAACATACTTTAATTAAGAAATAATTGATGCCAGCTATACTTTATTGTAGTTTTAACACGAGTAGGCATTATATTCGTGATTATTTTTGCCCAAGCGATATCGAGGGCTAAAATAATACGAATTTAATGCCTACCCATGTTAAAACTACAATAAAGTATAGCTGGTATCATTTATTTCGATTCTGATTAGGACAATTACGGTAAATTATATGTTCGATGTGTATAAATGTACAATACTTGTGTAGGCTCTGCCATGAACCCTGTCGATTTATATCCAATTAGTTCAAACAAGTTTAATTTCTCAAAGTTGTAATTCTAAAATTCAAACTTGAAACAGAAATTAACAAATTTGTTGACTAAAAGAATATTTGTGTCACAATATAACAGAAAAGTTATAATTCAACGTCTTTTTCTTTGAGGTCAATTTCAGACACGCACATTTTCAAGTCAGTTGCCAATGCCGGTGGACGCACAAGAAGAATCGGGTAAGTCTTTATTTACTAAATTAATCGTAAATGTTCCGCCGGTTATTGTAGCATTGATAAATATGTTCATATCTGAAAGAGGATTCCTTGATAAAGTTGTGCTGACATTCGAGACTTAGCAGGAGGGGCCCTTTGACATGGATTCATTACTTGCGGTAGCTTCACCCTGTAAAGTTGTTGAAAGGGCACGCCTTTGTGCATCTGATGGACCAGCATTACATTTAGGACTCAATTTAGATAAATAAAAATCAAAACTTGCCACTGAACTTTGCAACAGCTTCGGGTGGATGTCAGCCTTCTGAGTTGGTCAACAGTTTACATCTCTTGATTTTTGATACATACACACCTCTTGACAGTTTTCGTGGGAATCAACGCCATAATGAGTTTTATTTGCATCATTGTATGTCATTTTATAATAAGTATGGTCTCTGTCATCTTCGAACTTACCAAAATATTATTTTGTCAAACTATTTAACCCTTCCTGGCCTCGTCTTTCAAAATTTAACATTAAGTCACATAATACTTTTTTTGCTGGTGAATCTGTGTTAAAAAACCCGCTGGTATATAAACGCTATATGTCTTTTACAGCTGCAGTTTTTTTGTGCACCGTAACAGCCGGCTCTCTTGCTTTTTTTATCATTCCCGTTATAACATGATTTGATGTCATGAAGGCATTATCTTTCATTAACATTACGGTTGTATGGTGGAGATGTGAGATGACGGGATATTGCTGTACGTATTCCAGCTAACGCTGCTTTAAAGTAATCTGTCCCTTTTTTTTTGCAGGCTTGGATAGAACAAGCATAATATGTCGTTTAATATGGAGCTTTCAATTTCCTCACATTTGCCATTGTATTGGTTTTCTGTCAACCATCCTTAAATTAATATTTTAAAATAATTTTATTAAGTTAAAGTAATTATTTACTGTTGTAATATGCATATTTAGAAATGTATATATCACAATATGATGTTTTAAGGACTTTATTCTTTATCATATTGGTTGACTGATTTGTGAATAGTTTTGTCGCAGTACATCATACATGTACGCCTCACGAAAAGCATACATTGTTTGCTGATGAATTTTGTTTTTCTCATGACGATTAAAATTTAAGCTGAGTGATAATCTTGTGGCATTTGTAAATGGATTGAAAACCTTGGTGGTAATTACGCCTATTTTGTTTTATAGAAGAATGGGGTTCGATTCCCTGCTAGGGACAATCCATATTATCATAATATGAAACAATTTAGTCATCTCAGTACAACAGTAATAATAACCTATACTTTATTTTATATTTATAGTCAGATCACATGTTTCGAATAAAATTATTATATACATGTTTTTTCAACAGGAATAGTGAGGTCACAATGCAGTCATTATAGCAGAAAAAATCATAATGATATATATACAATGATAGTTAGTTGTAATGATTTGAGTCAGTTTTTTAGCCTCTGAAAAAAGGCACACTCCCCAATTAGTGTGTTGCTGTGTTGTCTCTTCCACTCTGGCCTGAGCCAACATATCTATGTGCTCTATGCACATCAGAGTGTTGTTGTCTGTGGTGATCAATACTTTTGTAACAATGTCCCCTATGGTCCACTTTGAGTCCAATTTGTTAAGGTATCGTCCATGTATACTCCATTTTAATTTGTTTATAAACAAGCAGACGATAGATGAAATGAACGTTGTGGTATTTAGGTCGAATATGTCAATTTCGAATTGTAACACATTGTTGTCATTGTAAAAGTATTAGTAACAAAATGTGTATCATTTTAGAGTTTGAAAGTGTTTTAAGATAATGAAATACATTAAATGCATACCAATTTGATAAAATTCACTTTTCTGCAGAAGTCAATATACGCATGTGCAAACTACATGTAGTGTAATTCAATTTCGAGCATAGGTGTGTTAACAAAGCTAAAGAAGCACGTCATATTAGAAATCTATGTAAACATTGAATGTGAATAGATCGCGAAGACCGCAAATATGTAAACTTACTCGAGACGACCTTTTCTTAGAATTTCATTCAAATAAGTCGAAAGATACCTACTTTATAAAAAACAATGTTATCTCTAACTTTCAAACCTTAACAAACATACTTTAAATGTTTGTATTTACGAAAAACAATATAACTAGTTCTTTATTGAATATACATGTGACAAGAGCAGAGTGGTATGCTCAATGACTAAGGTGGGTGACACACCCTTCAATAAAATGCAAAGAAAGTCAAAATAAAAATGCTCTTACTAGTAAATCACAACCGAGATTAATGACAGACGGACATTTTTTACAAAACTTGATGAACAATTGAAATCAAGATATTTGAGGTTTGCGTTACAACGCAAAGGTCTGCGTTTTATCGCAAAGGTTTGCGTTAAACGCAAATATAGGAAGAAAATACAAAAAAAAATGTGTGGCGCTAATTCGCTTCCGTAGGATACTGTTGCACCGTATTATCATATTTTTTTTTACGCAGGAACATCTCATTCTTAACTTTTTCTATAGGAAAATATAAAGGTAGCAAAAATAACTGTGGCTAAATTACTCTTAACCGACACAATTTCAATTGTCCAATCCATTAACAGACTTTATTCCCATAATTTTCACTAAAACGTGGTAATATTCACGTTATAATTACAATTATGAAATATTTACCAATGTAAATTTATGTTTTAGACCCAAAGTACTATTTTGTGTCCTTTAAAGGATATCTAAAACTGTTTGTTTCGACTTTTATTAAAAACAATTGCTATGCGTATAAGCATAAATACTACATACATTTTGTACTTGCGCGACGCCTTTTGATTTTACTGAAAACTGCGTAGACTATGAAATGTTTTCACAAGTTGAAAGTGTTCTATGATAGATAACATTTTGTCAGACAGTTTTCTTTTTTTTTTATTTGGTTCTTATAATATGCCAAAAATCTTTATATTTAATAGAGTTTAACATTGAATTGTGCGTTTTACTCTTAACAGACGTATAACCAACCCGATTAACAGACCAATCTCCCATATAGCCGCATACTCAATATAGATTAACCGACCAATCTCTCGGTTAGCCGAGTGTCGGCCGTGTTAAAGCTGCTTTGGAATAGGGAATGAAACTATAACAATGTTGTCGATTTTGTTACATACTTAATAAACAAAAAGGGTTAACATAGAGTTGTGTATATAATTTTAATTATTTCTCGGTTTATACTGTAAAATGTTTCCTTAATTGTTGTACAGTCATTGATAGTAAATGTTGCTAATGTAAACACCCTGGTGTTCATTCAACATCATGTAGACACAATAGACCGCATGACTTCTGAATTGAACTACGGTAATAAAGTAATCAAAGACTTTCAAAATTACCTTGTTTATATCTTTGATAAAGAATAAATTATTATATTTAAATATTAAACGAATCACAAATTTAAATTGTACAATTTAATATTATATAAAAGTGGAACGAATAAATAGATTGACGACAACATCACACAAACAAGGAAGTTAACTACTTTTAAAACTGACACTAGCCCGGTCGACCTTAAAGTATACATAACAGCGGTTGTCAGATCAATATTATTTCAATCGAAGAAAATTTCGACAGATGCAAAAGTCTTTATCAATCTAAATAATAAGGGTGCGTGATCTTTACTTTTCAGTTTGAAGAGGTTGATCTAAGATGAAAATACAGAAGCGTAACTAGCCTCTATTACAAAAAAAGCAAACTATATTGTTGGCAAGGGAAGGGCTCAAGGACCCCGGAAGAACTGGGAAAAAAATGATACAAAATCTTTCGGACCTTTCCTAATCTAAAGCGCACGTTTTGTCTTACTTATTTAATTATGTTCTGGTCTCGTAGAAAAATATATAGATACAGTGTTAGACTTTTCATTTTTACATGTAGGAACAATATCAAAAGACATATGTAGGATGAAGAAAAAACAATGTAATCCACATAGTCAAGTGTGTGGCTATTGCTAGTTTAAATATATTTATTAATAGTGAAAGGGAAATGTTCTACCCGGAGCAGGGATCGAACCAGGAACTTTTGTTTTTGTAGTCCGATGCACTAACCTATGTTAATTTGTATAATGAGTATCAATGGTCTGGTTCCTCGTTGAAGACCCTCCAGCTACATTCAAGTTAAAGAACAGGAATAAAAGCCCTGTTCATTATTTATTTGTATTGTTTCTGTATATTTTGTGCGATTTTGTCCCGTGTACACTTACTCCACATCTCTTTGTTTTCTATTTAGGACCTGGATACGGCTCAATGCTAGTTAAGCCCTCCAATTTTAAAGGCCATATGTTTTTAAAAAAATAATTAATGCCGCAGGATTGAGATTTTTAGCTTTAATGTAACCCATGTCAGCTTTTTAACTTGTATTTACAGCAAAGTTAGCCAGTTTGCTGTTCTGTAATATATTGTAACAGTTTAATTTTTCATGTCCGGTAGAATTGTAACTTCTCAAAACATCTTCCGAACAATATCTGGACATCTGTTCCGTGGGCATGTACAATTGCCAAACAACACATGCCCGTTCTTACGTCTTCGTAGATCTATTCCAACTTAAGTCTTATTGAGTGTACGACAGGCAGAACCTGATATTTTATACCATGGAACACTGAATCCATAGTCATAAAGATCGATTACTTATGTGGTGTTCAGGTAACGTAGCTGCAGAACAAAGACGATACAGCTACTTTCGAATATTTCTACAATTTCAAGCCGTTTCCCACTCACAAACACAATAATATTTTCAACATTTATCAAAATAATTACTTTTTTTATTTTTATGTTGTTTTAAAATATCAATTTGACTTGAATTTTGGATCCCGCTTACATATTTAACCCCGCCACATTCTAAATGTATGTGCCTGTCCGAATTCAAGAGCCTGTAATTCAGTGGTTGTCGTTTGTTTATGTGTCACATTTTTGTTTTTCGTTTAATTTTTGTAAATAAACTAGGCCGTTAATTTTTTTGTTTGAATTGTTTTGCATTGTCATTTCGGGGCCTTTTATAGCTGACTATGCGTTGTGTGCTTTGCTCATAGTTGAAGTACGTGCAGTGACTTATAGTTTTTTGTTCTCATTGACAATCATACCACATCTTCTTTTTTATATCTATATGAGTATATTAAATATACATGTATATACCAAGATAGGTCAGTTTATATCTTGTTCCTCGTCTTACTATACAAAAGGCTAGGAGAGCTACGTTGATAGACCATGTTGTCTGATAAGCTGTATATATGAAGTAATGGGACAATGTATGGCATGAAGACATCACCAAATCACCGTATGTCATACTCAAAAAGACATCCAGAGATTACCATTAATCATCAACTACCCACCATCATGCCGTGAGCTCTGGTTTGTTCTTAACACAAATACAGGAGCACAGCAACATGTCAAAATATTGTATTCAAACTGGGTGACTTGGGAGAAAAACATTGACACTTTCCAAAGAAATACCCCCCCCCTTCCACCTCAAGGAGGTATGGTATTATAGCAAATGAGTTAACTATCCCACAAAGTTCAAATGTTGTGGCTGTAAGCAATTATATATAGGCAACCATATAACCTTCAACAATGAGGGGAAAAAAACATACGGTATTATCGGCTGAGAAATAGTCCATGAAATGAAAAATATGAAACAGAAAAATCACGGACTATTCTAAAACAACATAAATTACGAAAAACAAATATGAAAGACATCAACAAACGACAACTACTGAACTACATGCTCCTGGATTGTATCAGGCACATACAATATATGGCCGGGTTAAATATGTTTGTGAGCGCTCAATTCTCCCCTGTAGCCCTTTTCACAAACAATCTTAAGTGTAAAATCAATGTTACGATTAAAATATTTAGTTGAATTGTTAAGGAATATTTAAGACATACGATAAATTTTACACTTAAGATTTTTTGTGAAAAGTGCTACTGACATCGGATTCGGATTTATTTTAAACTAAGTTTGCTTGTGCATATTGGTGTGTGCTTGTTTATTCTACATTAGCTAGCTATAGTTGTATAGTGGGAGGGGTGAGATCTGTTTTTTTTTTTTATCTTAGTTAAGTGTGACGTCCATTTTTACATAACTAGTATATAATGTTTTAGAGACCAGCTGAAGCCCGCCTCTGATTGAGGGATTTTTCTTGTTGTGTTGAAGACTCATTGGTGGCCTTCGGCTATGCACTTTGGTTAGGCTGTTGTCTCTTTTACACGTTTTTTATTTCCATTCTCAATTTTATTGATTGACAAATTGATTGAATAATTGATTGATTGATTGATTAATTGATTGATTGATTGATTGATTGTTAATTTTACTTCAAGCAAAAGTCATGATTATTTGAAAATCCTTTATTTGTATTGTAGTGTTAATTTCACCAATGAAACTCTCCATTAATTTTTGTCTTGGTATTAAATTTCTTTGTAATGACCGTCTGATTATAAAAAGACACTCAAGAATATGAAATATGAAAACTTATTTGGCCTTCAATGTCTCAACCTATTTTAATGTGAGTAACTTCTTTGTTCAGTTAGATTTCGATTTTGATATTGATCTGCAAGCTTCCATAACAGATTTCCGGTAATTGTTCTGCATAAAACCCTATGGGAAAGCGCATTGACTTAATTTTCCAAACGTCATTGGAACCCAATAATTTGGCAAGGGTTTGCAACCTATAATGTAAAGAAGTTACAGCCGATTGCATTGTGTGTGTAGGCAAAGGTAGCTTCCTTGGTTATCTTGCTTGTTTCATTATGTTAGGTAAACTACCCTCCTTTAAGAGAAGACCAGTTTGACAGATAACCAATCAATCTGTCTGTGGGACTAGGCTCCTTCTACAGGAGGGTAGTATACCTTAACTAATAATGACTTCACGGTTCAGCTAACAAGCAAGCAAACCAAAGAGATAACCCTTGTCTATACACTCAATGTAATCGGCTGTAATGAAAATGCGGAGATTGTGAGACCAGGCTCAAGCAGCCAGTCGGTAGCAGCCAGTTTTCAAATATTTATAAATGTTGCAAAAGACTCAAACGTACTTCAAATGTTTTTATTAATATTTAACTACTATATCATCAGCTTTTAATATATAATTAATCAGTCAAAGACACTATTCAATGAATGGGGACAATATTTATTACATTTTTGGTAAGGGTGGGGTTGAGTGTTCGACCCCAACATTGGACCTATCTTTAAAAAAATAAAAGCCAAACACCAACCTTGATTTTTTTCTCCAGCCGACATCAGCTACCCAGCTCCCCTTTACACATTTTTCGACAAAAGTATTGCCGTAGAAATTTTTACGTAGTGATGGGGTAGAGTGGTACCTGCAGGGGCCGTATGCATAAAACATCTTAACTTAAGTATTCCATAAACTCAGATTTCACTTAGAATATTTTCATAGATACTAGTAAGTAAAATTCTTAAGCGGTATTCATAAATTTACTTAAATCTTCATACTTAAATCGGAAAGTTTCTCTAATTAACGTCTGATATATACTAGTTCATCACATGTACTCATCCGTGTAAAAGTTTGTTATGATTATTTAAATTTATTGATCATTGAATGCTTTTTTTTTAAAGAGCTGAGCCTAAATTGATATTGGTATGTAAAACAATTCAATAGAACGTATAAATATAGTATACATTGTAATGATGCACGATTGGCGCATATTAGACAACGCTTTTTACGGTTGATGTTTTGACGGATGAGCATTGGAAGAAACATATTTCGGTTATCCAAGACTTTCCTATACTTAATCTTTAATCATCTTTTAATGGGTGTAATATTTTCTGGATACAACAATATGTTTTAAACTCTAACAAAACATGACCAAGGTTTCAGTGGCGTATACGTAGAATATGACTAAGGGTAGCATTGTAAGCAAATCATCCGTCGGAAGGGGACGATAAATGGCTGACCCGTGTTAAGAGAGAGCCATATCGCAAATAGTCCGTTGGAAGGGGACGATAAATGGCTGACCCGTGTTAAGAGAGAGCCATATCTCTTGCACGTTAAAGACACCCTTGTAGATTTCGAAAAAGAGCAGGCTAATGCCGCTACAAAGCAGCACTCGCACCTGCAAAGTGGAAAGGGATTAATATAAGTTGCAAAAACTTGTTTCCCCATCCACTATTAATAAATATGTTTAAACTAAGCAAATCATTTTACAAAACAAATCATTTTTGTTGAAATATAAAAACAATAATTTGATACGAGTAAGGTATCATAAATACCTTATATGATCTTATATAAACTTCTCGAATTTCATGGGGTATAGCAGTGGGGACTTCTGACTGCCGTAACAGTGATTCCATAAACAATCAACTGATTGTTTCAACAAAATGGAGGTCCATGTCCACCCCCCTTTTTATTAAAGAAATCAACCTCTCGGTAGGTTTTAAAACTTGTCGATTTTGTTCCTTTTAGTGAAAAAAAATTAGGGTATGCCCTACATCTTTAAAATAAAACTAAATTGAAAATTCAAATGCCCCCCCCCCCCCCTTCCCAAATAAAAAAAAAACAAAAAAAAACACACACACATGATATAAAAAATGCGGTTTTGCATGCCCTTTCTTAATTCCTTAATTTTGTTTGAACTTACGGTTACAAATGATACCCACGCAGTGTATTTTAAAAAAATTAAAAACGTGCACGTACAGAGTAAATAAAAGCAAAATAGAACCATGAATTACATGAGTAAAAAACTGAGTACTTTTCGGTATACACACGAGATATTGGAAATAGTATATAACTACCCACTGTTATCTCTTGATTTGTTGATTATACGTGATTTGATGAAAATCACAATGATCGTTAATATTTGGCAATACATAAACGAATAATTAGTATTTTATTACTGATATAGTTATTATTAATCAATTTAGTTTTAGGTAACCTATTAATGTTCTGCAAAAATTGCATACTTTCGATTGATTTTTAACTATTTTTGAAAATTTAAGGAAGCTCTATAGGTACCTTAGACTTCAGTGTTATCTTAGGCGTTTCCTTAGTATAAGGAGTTTTATGCATACCACTTAAGTATTGTGGGCGTGACTTCAAACAAGTAAGATTTTACTTAGCATACCACTTAGATAAAAAGGGCGGAGTTTCCTTAACTTAAGTGTTTACTAAGGAAAATATTAACTTAAGTAGCTTTATGCATACGGGTCCACTTGAAAAAAATACAAGGACTCCAATGTGGTTTTATGCAGAACAATTACCGGAAATCTATGATATATATAATATTTTATTGTTATAAGATTTGATATAATAGTTATTTAAAACACATGTTGTGTTAGGCTTTGATCCTGTCCATAACGTTATAGTATGGTGTTAGTTTTCTGTTTTGCTTTTTCCAATCATATTGTGTTGTAAAATGATGCCCTTTATGGGTTCTTGATTAGATTAATAAAATTCTTATCTTATCTTATCTTATAGTTCGCAAAATAAGTAATATGTTGGCAAATAATGAAAGCATAATTAATAGACATAGAAATAAAGAGAAACCGTATGATAACCAATAACAATCTCCTAGAGACAAACTATATGACATTTTAACACAATCATTTTTTTAGCTATTTTATTTATTTCTTGGTCCATTGTCTCGATTATTTACATTTTGTCCACTATTCTCAATTATACCATAATCACCCATCAACGGCCTCTAGTTATTGTTCAATATGACCTTATAGTCTTCACAAATAAGCAAAACTAATACCGAATAGGCTCCGAATGGCAACATAATTGAATGCTTTAATATCCTGGTTTGAATTGTAAAATTGCAGAAATTTGTTTTTTACTCAATTGATAAAGCAAAATACATTATCGTCCTCGATGTTCATAAAATACTGGCAGATGGACCTTGGTCATCAATTCTAATAATCTTGCATCAACCTTTCTAAACTTACAAGTAGAGATCACGAACCCATATTGTTCAGATTGTTGAAGACTTTTGCATCCGTTGATATTATCTTCGATTAAAGTAATATTGATCCGTCAACCGAGCTGGTTTTCGTGTCAGTTTTTTCAGTAGTTATACCTCCCTTGTAGTGTGATATTGTCATCAATCTATTTACTTATTCCATCTTTATATAATATTATATTGTACAATCTAAATTTGTGATTCGTTTAATATTTAATTATAATAATTTATTATTTATCAAAGATATAAACAAGGTAATTTGAAAGTCTTTGATTACTTCACACAATAGTTCAATTCAGAAGTCATGCGGTCAATTTTGTCTACATTATGTTGAAAGAACACCGGGGTGTTTAATATTTGGCAACATTTACTATCTATGACTGAACAACAATTAAGGAAACATTTTACATTATCAACCGAGAAATAATTAAAATTATATACAAAACTCTGTGTTAACCCTTTTTGTTTAAGTATGTAACAAAATCGACAACATTGTTATAATTTTAGCGTCTATTCTGAAGCTGACAAATGAAAATATTGTCATATTTTGAATGACAATTAAACAGTGTGGGATTTTTCGTTTTTTGTTTTTGTGAAATCAAAAATGAAAAATGAAATGATTTTGTTTTTCGTTTTTCGTTTTTTGAAATCAAAAACGAAAAACGAAAACACTTTTGTTTTTCAATTTGGTTTTTAAGAAATCAAAAACGAAAATGAAAACGCTTTCGTTTTTTGTTTTTTGTTTTTGATATTTCAAAACGATAAACGAATGGACGCAGATATACACGGAACATTATAAGTCTATATAATGTGCGAATCCAGTTAGTTCATTTTCACTGTCGTATGCGAGTATGTCTATTGTAGAATAAAGTACAATGGAGACAACTGCGTTTGTTTACATATTGAATATACAAAAAAAAATATTAAGTATTTTTGTTATCAATTTCATTAGAATGTAACTTTTTAATGTATAATACACATGTAACATGATTAAAATCCAAACAAGTGTAATAAAAGCAGATGAATCCATAATATGGATTACTGAATGCGATTAATTTTAACCATAGATGAACTATCACTGTAAGTGCGATAATTTCTGATGTGGAATTTTTGGAGGTGCGATGAATTTTCATTATTGTTTTATATCATAAATCGACATGTGATAACTGCAAATAGTCTTTTAATGATTTCAATATTGTTGATTTATATAATTGGAAATGCAAACTATTCATAAATGCTTACTTGAATATACACGGGTATCACCAACGTATGGATGATATAGTATCTTACAATATTTATTTTATATAAGCCTTATTTTAAGCCTGGAATTTAGGACTCGTATGTCATCTGATAAAGTCATACTGTTTATAAGATGCACGGTCTTCTCTTGTTTCAAAATCTTTCTGTTTAAACCCGTCGACCTGGAACTTGGGACTTATTTGTAATGTTATTTTTTTGGGAAAACAAAAGAGCGTGGAAAGATTTAATGTTTTAATCAACACCATTGTTTTATGTTAGATATATATACAGATTAATTCTTATATTAACCGTTTAAGTTTCATGCCGGCATACAAATTGGAAACTGTTCCTATACGCCTTATAATATTTCAAATTTGGATTGATTTTTTTAGTATTCATTTTGTCATGTTATAAGTTCGTGCTGAAAATAGGAAATACTGTGATAATTATTGAATTAAGTACACGGATCGATAACGGTCTGCGAGTTTGAAAGGTTTCTTAACTGACTGATTTCTTCGGAAAACAGATTGTTTTAAAGACAAATTTAGGAAGTACAAATTTCTACATTTATACGTCACATTACAAATATTTCCAACTTTGTATTGTTTCCCAGGAGTTGAGGCTCAATAAAATCGATATCTTTGTTTAGTAATATAGATACATATATTTTATTATATTTAGCAAGCATTTGCAACATTCATAACTTTTTTTCATTTTTTATTATTCCTGTAATAGAATAAAACAACATAATTATTTTTATTTGTTTGACGTGAAACAATACTTACTAAGGCAAGAAAAGCCCACTCGTCTCGCCTGATTGCAATGTAGTTTCTAAGCAATCCAGAATTTTGATCCTGAAGTCAAAGGTTAAGCTCATACGAAGGTCGGTTGATATTCGTCACATCGCTTTATATCTGGCGTATTCAAATATTTGATCAGAAAATATACTGGGGTAGATCATCCATGTATTAAGCGTAATTTTATGACGAATTTTCCTTGAAAAGGTTTAATACTCTCTTGAAATAGCTTTAAAAATTTGTCATGCCTTTTCATACACATTTCTACCATATTGGCAGACTTTCGCAAAACGGACAGTACAATAACTTACTACTACAGTACTCAAGAAAGCAAACAAACTCCTAAAGAGAATACATCGTACACTGCCCAAATTCTGAGTTCTGTTTTTCAATTAAATATCTGCATACAGAATAAAACCACGGGTAACTCATTCGCATTATGTGCTTTTAACAACAACAATTAACAGAATACACGGTCGCATTTAGTATAATAGCAAATCAATTTTGCTTTATTTGTAGTTGAATCAAGTTTGAGTTACAAATAATGTTTATTTCGTGATGTTCGCACGTAATTCACAAACCTGTCTATTTAAAATATTCGAAGGTTGTTCATTTGATATAAATTATAATATTAAAAGGGTGTTCATGTAATATAAATTATAATCAATGCCGTCAGAAACAAAACTGTGTTTTCATAAATATTGAATACTTAACTGAATAGTACTACAATTAGTGTTTGGTGGAATAATTAGCATAATGAGACTTGACCACAAAGAAAGCATATATAATTATTCCTTCTGACTTCGTAAATGTTGTCAGAGATTCGACTGAATTAAGACTTTATATGATGAAAAATGAGTTTCCTTCTATGAAAATGCATCTCATATACAATAGAAATGTATCGCCCTACAGTGAAAATGAAAGTCAAGTATCATTAGTCGACAATCAACATGAATCGCATAACGAACACAGCTAAAGTGGAATGTAATTCAATATAAACTAACGAAGTAATAAAAACCTGTTCTACGTTATACACCATTATCAATATGGTTAAAAAGTAAACTTTTCTGCAAATTTTACATAACTGCTGCTTTAAAATCTCTCTCGCGCTCTGTTTGTGACCTATTTTTAATATTTATCTATTTGTGTAGCAATTTTGCATTTGGATGGCTGTAGAAGCGATGGAACCCCATTTACATATTTTACCTATATCATGAATTTATAAAAACAGTACATATTATATATTATTTTGTATTTTTTTTACAAAAATCATAAATTTGTTGGTAATTTGTTAATTTATATTCCTTCATGAGACATTCATAGCGGATACATTAAAAAATGGTGTTTCAGGATTCGCACATAACATACACTGAATTATCATTTACAATTAACTGTTGATCAATATCGTAACCGGTATTGTTTTATCGTTGACTTTCTCGACTCTATCATCAGAAGAGTGAATTGTATTTTGTTATCGTTCACTGAATATCCCACTGTTACGAGAAAAAAAACTTGGTTAAAACTTTTTTTTTAATATTTTCATATCTTGGGATGATTAATTTCAAGATAAATAAGTGATTTCTTTTGTTTTATCTAGAAACATATTATCATCACACAGACAAGGCATCATTGAAAAAAATTCTGGAAACTGGAAAAATCTTAAAGTCGGAAAAGAAAATAGGAGATGCAGCTGGAGGTGATGGCACTTATCTTACAAAAATGGGCCCGTCATACTCAAGGACAAAAATAGCAAAAAATAATTACGATGGGCTTACAGCAAGATTTTATGAAGACAAAGTTGATTCCGGCAAAACAGATGTCGCCATTGAATTTCAAATGGCAAGAGGAACCGTACATGACCATTCAAAGGACTTGAAACGTGATGTGCACAGATATCCTGATAATGTTGATCTCAAGAATGTAACCGGCCTCAAAGTTCATGTTCGCAATGGCGAAGGTATACACACATTTGAACCTCAAAAGAAATGAACACTTTTTGAATAATGTTCCTCCTTATAACGTTTGATGGACATCATAACTATTGTTTTCTTGTGTCTGACTTGTAGTTCTCAACATTGACTTATTTACTGAGGCTTGTTTATGAAAAGTAAAAGAAGTAATAATAAATGAACAAGCAAATCGTTTATAAACTATAACACTGTACAATGTAGTAACAACTATGATTGCAATTCAATATATTACATTCGACGACCAATATATCAAATAATAATTGTTATTATAAAAAATGAAAGTAGTGAACTATTGATTTTGTAGAAATAAACTATGTGCAATGTCATCAAATTAAAGATACAGAAATTTTGTAAATTATTCTTCACTCATTGTAGAACATTCTGAAACCTAGAACATTCGACAAGTTTTTCAGTCAAGTGTAAAGAATTATTTCACATACTGGCTCTTCGTTGTCGTCAAAATGCGCAAGATAGTGGGAGATTGCCCAAAAAGTAAATTAGAAATGCTACTTTAAAGAAACGAATGTTCATAATTTCAATTTTTCTCTGTGTTATACAGATACTTTTATACAATTTGATATTACACTTAAACTGCATATTATACAATTAACACATGTGTAGTGCTATAAAATGCGTAGAAGCATCAGGATGCTTGACAGGGTCGCTAATAGCGACGTCACGCCCTAGTGTTGTAAAAATCCATCATCGAAAGTGGACAATGTGAAGCTATACGGTAAGCGTAAATTAAATTTTTCCGCATGTTTGATAAGATTTTATAAGTTGCATGTTTTCCAACTATTGTTGGCAATATGGCCATTAGTTGTACTGTTATACAACAGTCCGAATTACGGGTGAGCTATCTTATACATATGTAACGGTATAATAATAGTTTGACCATTGCTACAAATTGTTGATTTGATTTTAAAAAGACGACCATATTTGGCTAAACAAAGAGGACACACGGTTGGGATTGCATTCTACTGAACTGAGATAGAAAAGTTTAAAACTGTCTGTATTCCAGATTGTTCATGATTTGTCTCTGTAGCATTGTTACGGCAGCTCGAGTTCACATGCAAATCTTTTGGATTTATACAATAAAGGTTGCAACGTTTGGACATTAATCTAAAGGAAAGATTTCAATTAGTTGTCGGGTAAACACTATTGTTTCCGATAAGTATGTGTTCGTTGTAACGCGTAGCATATTCGCTGTGTATTCTAGAACACATGTGTCGAGGTACTGTGCAAGGAATGAACATGAGAAAATGAGAAAATATAATCAATGCAAATTTTTCATTTTCTCTATATTGTTCAAAAAACTGTTCTTTCATTACTGCTAGAAATTTTTCTGTTCCATGGAGAGTCCTATTTTTGTCTTTTTTGTTGTTTAATCTGGACCTAAAAGTCTACCTCCTCTGTGTATGGATGGTTTTGTATGATTTAATAAGACCACAAATCGATTAAAAGATAACGAATATTGATCTAACCGCCATAAATACTCCATATTTCTATCAAGGCTTTCCCATTCTCTCTCGGACTGGCTGATTACTTTTGCATTCCTACATGCTATTTCTCTTTTAGACACTATCACATATATGAGAAACTAAGCTGTTGGTTCTTCAAAGGTTGTATTCAGTTTCTAAAGTATACACCAACCAAGACCTCTTAGGAGATATGGAAAAAACGAAATTTATTTTTAATCAAAGTAACCATACGGAAGTTTCATTATCCCTGGTATAGTTATACCTGTTTCCATAGTCATTTAAATAATGAATGAATCCAATACAAGCTCCCAAATCCAAAATTAATTAATTAAAACTCTCGTATTCATATATTTAACAAAACTGCAAGTGAATACAAGTAACAAACGTGATATGACTGGTAAGCTTTTATCCACAATTACATAATTCTTATATGAACTGTATTTATAACATTTCATTACAGAATTGAAATATTCATTCGCTGATAATTATGTATGCATTAAAAAGATAACATAATGCATTATAAAGTTTACCTTTTTAACAATGTACTATGTTATTCTTGTACTCACACATCATTTATTTATATGAATATGAAAGAAATAAAACAACGTACATGACGTAGATCGAGTGGATGTAATATGATGTCGATGTTTGTCTCATTGCCATTTACTTATGCTAGTCACCTCATGTTTATTGAGTTGTTTATTTTGGATTTTGCCTGGAGGTTGCCTACTTTGATGTTCCTTTTTACACAGTTACGTGAACTAACTTGCGATACTTAGTACAGTATATACGGATGTATGAAACAATTATATTCTTTCAGCAGTTTTTTACCAAGACAAAACAATAAACACGAAATAAAACTCAAACTCAGAGAAATTAATTAAATGATATAGTTCGTTTAAACTTAATAATCGATTGGCATCGTTTTTTGAAATACATGGCGTTATATTGGACGTCGGTTAGAGGGTTAAAATATTGGACACATATTTTAGAACTTAACGTTATATCGGAGGGACGTAAATTAGGGACCGGACGTCGATCTGTGATATATATTTATATAAGTATGAATTCACAGTGACTGTATTCTAAAAATGTTATCCTGCAGGAATGCTTGTCAAATGAGATGAATATCGTTCCTGTTCACTGAAAATACATTATGTATTGTTATGTGTTGTCGTTTTTTACTTCATACAATATGAAAAGTTTACATTTCCGTAAATGAAACTGGTTTTTATCAATTGAAAAATGTCTTGAGACAGTAACCTTAAACATAAAAGAAATTATTTGTTGGTTCCTTAAGATTTGTAAATGTCTTACGAACATATAGAGGAGTATGTAATGTGTAACACGTAAGTCCCGTTCGATGTTTAAAAAACACAACTTAATCTTTGTTTTTTATATTCAATAATAAAAATCTTACCAAACGCAATGCTTTTGAAATCGTCAAGAGACTAAACAGTAATAGGGGAGGGTTGAGATCTCACAAACATGTTTAACCCGCCGCATTTTTGCGCCTGTCCCAAGTCAGGAGCCTCTGGCCTTTGTTAGTCTTGTATTATTTTAATTTTAGTTTCTTGTGTACAATTTGGAAATTAACATGGCGTTCATTATCACTGAACTAGTGTATATTTGTTTGGGGCCAGCTGAAGGACGCCTCCGGTGCGGAAATTTCTCGCTGCATTGAAGACCTGTTGGTGACCTTCTGCTGTTGTTTTTTTCTATGGTTGGGTTGTTGTCTCTTTGACACATTCCTCATTTCCATTCTCAATTTCAATATAGAGTTAAAATGGCAACAAGAACAGAATTAATTCCTCCATGTGCTTTGTTGTAATTTTGAGGAACTCTGTTACGTACACATGTACTAGTTTCTGTAGACACCTTTTTCCATACTTGTTTTAACAAGTACGAAGTAATAATGTAAATCAAACATTGGAATACGAAGTTATCCGATAGAATAACACACATACTTAATAAAGTAAAAAGTATCTACTTGATCGAATAAATGAAAACAGGTACAAATAAACTCATCATAGATACCAGGATGAAAATTTTATATTAACGCCAGACGCGCGTTTCGTCTAAAAAAAGACTCATCAGTGACGCTCGAATCAAAATATGTTTAAAAGGCCAAATAGAGTACAAAGTTGAAGAGCATTGAGGACCAAAAATTCCTAATAGCTTTGCCAAATACAGCTAAGGTAATCTATTTCTGAGGTAGAAAAGCCTTAGTTTTTTAAAAATTCAAAGTTTTGTTAACAGTTAAAATATAATTATGAACATATCAATGATAACTCAAGTCAACACAGAAGTGCTGACTGCTGGCCTTGTGATACTTTCAGGGAAATACACAAATAATGCACACATCAAAATATTAATATGTATTTTACATGACTTTTCAGGTAACAAAGCCTTCATTTGACATGTACAGAGTTAAAAATTAAGTGCCTTAATGTGAAATACAAGTATCCGATCACGCTCACTCTATGTTTTTGTTTGATGTTTTTCGATTTTTATCCATGTAATGAGTTAAGCCGTTTTCAACTGATTTTCATAGTTCGTTCTTATGCTGTACTGTTACGCCAATTTCAAAGGTTTGGGGTGAGTTAGGATCCTGATTATATATTAACCCTGACACATCATGTATGTATGTGCCTTTCCAAAGTCAGGAGCCTAATTCAGCGGTTGTCGTTTGTTGTTGTGTTACATATTGTTTTTTCGTATATTTTTGTAAAACATTAATTAAGCCGTTAGATTTCTCGTTTGAATTGTTTTTCTCTTGTGATGTCTGTACCTTTTTTTTAACGATCGAATAAATTTCAGACTATGGTCGACAACTTCGTCTTTAGTCAAGTTTACACCTTTTAAAGTAAGAATAAAGTAGACATTTGATTTGAAAGGAATTGTCAAAATAGAAAATAAATGGAAAAGCTTACTATGAGTTCATTTTACATGCACAATGCGTATATTTGATATAAAAATCGACAAATCCATCTATATTTATGATTGATGGAGGATGCTAAAATCTTACAACGAGATCTAAAGGTTTTGGACATAGCTCCTAGAAGGTGTCGTTAATATCTTGAACGAGTACATGTAGCGGTGATTTATTATTATGAGTTTGTATGTCTTCTTGATGTCTTTTGCAATCTCTTTATCACGTCCCTTAAAATAATGCAAGTATCCTAATTCGAACACAATCAAACATGTATTAAAATGTATTTACGAATCTATTTTAAGAAACCTATATTATTATTCGATAGATGGTAGACAATTACTATATATACACTATAGTATCAGAAATTAAAATGCAAACTTTTTTTCCCACATACTATACATGTACCAGCTATATTTTAAATCGTATGTGTTGGTTCAACCGTTTATAGTAGTTTGTTTATCATATAAAAAGTATTGATTCTAATTGTAAAATGACTAACTTTTATTTATATTTTTATACTAAATCATGTGTTCAAATTACTGATATGGTAATCTGTAGTTTTGTTTGCGTAATCACACAACCTTTAAACTCATTAGTCTATGCTAATATTAATTTGTATGTAATGTGTTGCTTTTTACAGGCATTTTGTCATATATATATATAAATAGATGCATAGTTGATTGTTCGTTTGATGTGAAATGACAAACTGTGACCAATATTTCGTTAGATCTACCTCATGTTGTCTCGTTGGCAATCATATCGAATTTTCTTACTATCAAATAATTTGAAATTATAATCGGTACAATTGCTATTCTAAAACTTTTTCACAATCATTGTACAAACTTACAGATAATGTAAACAGAATATCATTTGTATTTAAAATCAGTAAAGAGTGATGTTTCAGTGAATGCATTGCGAGTAAAGGTGATTTTGTATAGACGTTTATGCAACAGTGAGGGGATCGCGATCACAACCTTTTTTCATTCTGTTTACTATCTTTACGTGTGTATCTAAAGTTTTTCAATTTGTATTTAGTTAATAGTTTAGACCGATTCTGTATAAAAATGATGAGATACGATTTCAAAGGACACAATTATTCACTTGGTTTCAAATGATATCGTACATATAAGCACCAAAAAGTTACGTACAGCCTGCTATAATCGCAGACACACATGCTATTTTGGTCAGCTATAAAAAAATCCCCGTCATGGAATATGTTAAGTAAAAGAAAACTAACGTCATTTTTCAAACCAATGCAATTTACAAAAAAAAGAGTGAGAGTCACGAACCTACGACAACCAAGAGATCGAAAACTATTGACTAGGAACAGGCACACAACAAGAGTGTGGTGGGGTTAGAAATTTTATTGATCTCTTAACCTATGTATACATTAGTTTGCGACTATGGAGAGGCTTTCTCTTTATATAGTTACACAAATTTCGATGATAAACTCTTTAATAGTCAGTGGGCTTTATTCATTGTTGACGGCTGCACGGTGACATATGTTATAATTACTTACGTGTATATCTACATTTCTTTTGCGGCAATCGTACTACATCTCCTTACTTGTACCTTTAAAACAACATGAAGAAAAATACAACGTTTTAAATAAAAAGAACGACGTCATAACAATATAGCAAACTATTAAACAAACGATAACATCTGTCTGTTACAGGATTTAAATTGAATTTGTTATGAAATATAGTAGTTTATTTTACTGAAGAAAATTAGATGCCATTTGCACATGTTACATTCAATATTAATCCATGAACAAGTGAAACTAGTTGAACAAAATCGAAGAAAGTTATAAAAGCTGTTATCAAAACCTTTTTAAGAACACAACTCAAACATAAAGGTTCAACCCTTATGACTTAACATCAATCGATTCATGTATTGCAATTTACTTACCAATAAACTTATCTTCGTTTAGTTAGATTTGGCATAGATAATGCTTCACATGTATTCGAATAATCTAAGATAAGAGGGTTGTAAAGTAGAAAATTTTGTTCTGTCATTTTTCTTTTGATTATATATTTAACCAAATCTAACAATAAAATCTTTATTTTCATGTAATGATAGTCTACTCTCACATTATTTGAAGTTGTTAAAAATCTAAATTAATAGACGGGCAAATAATAATTGCATATTTATCCAGTATTTTCTCTTAAACTTTTTAATATTAAACAGTCGAAGATAAAGTTAATTGGGCTAAGGGGCACACATTTTTTTGCAATAATGTGACCTCTCAATATTTAAGATAAAAGTATATCTTGTTTTTATGAAACAAATTTTATAGGTTACAGTGCTTCTAAATTACAACCGTAATTGGCTATTCCCCTTTGGTCAGGGTGATTGGCTAGCACTTTTAAAATATTGCTAATTCATGAACGTGCTTTAAACTTATTTTATGCTTTATTTAGGAAAATACATTTATTAATAAAACTATTAAGTTAACAGAAACATACATGTAAAATGTTTGTTTTTTATAGCATTCCTTTCCTAAATACGAACATTAATTTGGGAGTGAATATGTCGAGTACATAAATGGTGCAAAGGTTATAACCTGTACAAAGCAAAAGTACAATTTATAAAATTTACAGTAATGTTTTAACTTGTACAAAATATTACTACAAAGTGATATTAACTTGTACCTGATTTGCAAATAAATTCAAATAAAGCAGAATATGCATTTGAAATTAATGAAATTATAAAGATAATTATTAAATTGATTGCAATGAATTGATTTCGCAGTTAAATAAAAACCGATAATTTCACATGTGAAATAAACGTGGTTATTTAACTCTCTAAAATTATACAACAATAGGCGTTGTCAAGACGTCGATAACGGCGGATCAAAACAAATTGTGAATGCGTAGAAAAAAGATATAGTTCCTTACATGTTTTACGTTAATTTAAAAAAAAAACATTTGCCAAATGTAATAAAACGAGTAACTAATTAAACAATTCAAATATCGAAAAATATTCAACTCGTGACCGAACAACACTGATGATTAACTCATGCGCTACGCGCATTCGTGAATTAATGTGTTGTTCGGTCACTCGTTGAATATTTTTCTCTATTTAAATTCTTAGATTGGTTATTCTATAAATAAGAGATATATATGTAAGCTTCACGCCTTTTGTTTATTTATTTTTCAGGTCAGTGTTTATTTTTTTCAGTTACTCATGGCCTACAACAGCCCACAACAATCCCTTTTGAATTTTCATTGAACCTCAGTAATTTGGTGATTTTACTGTTTTCTATATTCTACAGTCGATTTATTTCTAACGAAGAATTTTTGTTATTTTGGATTTTGAACAGTTAATCTTCCTTGTAAATAGAAACATGGAGTATACGTATAATAGATGAATTATCACATCAATTCATGAGCTTTGTCATTAGACATTTAGATATGGTGACAAATGTACAACCATGCAACCATATTTTTTTTCTTTTTTTCATTATGTAGGTTTAAAAGAAACTCTAATTGATTTATTTAACGTCACGTCAACCAGTATATGTTACTTATATATTTCAACTTATATACACTAAATGACAATTAAGACGATTATTCTAACTTAATCCTCAGTAAAAAAGTTATTTGTAGTAAATTTTTGAAATCCCGTCAGATAACAATTATCAATTATTGTTATGCAATCAGTATCATTATCAAATACGTCATTTTTTAATAGTGTCAATACTGAACATGATGTAATCATGTGATGATACATGTTTTTATTCATTCAGTTCTTAAGTTTCAATTAAACAGCCAGAAAGGTAAGAATCATTTTTTAAATTTTCAATTATATGAAAAAAATCACAACAGAGTTATACGGAATTAATAATATTTATTACTCCGTAAAATAATTTATCGTGATTTTATAATCAGCTGAGCTAGATATGGTGACCAATGTTTAGGTATTTTTCCTACATGTACTTACATTCAGGTTGCTCTATCAACATCAATAGTTTTGCATGTTGCGGTTGGTATACGTTTTTTTTTAAATTTTTTATCATCTTATACATGTATAGAATTACATCTTTTTATGTTTGTTTTGAACTGGTCATTAATCATGGTGTGGAAAACGAATTTTTTCTTGTGTTTGGATATCTCAAATTATGTCAAATATCTTTTGAGAACTTATCATGCGTACCTAACAATCCAAAATACTTCTCTAAAGTGTGTTTTACTGGTATGTCACCATTTATCTGAATAAATATTGCTTAAATCTCAACTACATTGATATCGTTGTTGATCATGTTGATTACAATTGCAATTTCAACTGCAATAATCATTTGTATTTGTATTTTGACAGCTAAACCAATACTTTCTGAAACATGACAAAGACACAATGTACGGGATGCAGGAAAAAAACAGTTTCACTCATTGTTATAGATAAGGAGACAAACAAAGATGGGAAGATTGTGACCAAAATATGGTTAAATGAACCGTATGCGGCCAATTCAAGAATCAAATCTAAGACTGAAAATGATGTTTGAACTTATTATAACACTTCAATAATTGATCCACGTTCCCCGATGTTTACATCACTTTAACAATTTTAGCATAATTGGTTTAATTGATTGTTAAATTATTTCAAACTATTTGAATTATGAAATGTATATCCCTTATGCTTACTTTTTTTTATTATTATTATTCCTCAACATGTGTCGTATGTTTTAGATTTTTCAATATTTTGGCCTCGGGTAACAAAGAAAAGACATTCATCCTCGAAAAACGAGTCTAGTCTAGTCTATAATTCCAAAACGTTATCACTTATGTATTGCCATACAATGATAAACACTGATGGTCTTTCATCTGTCGATGACACAATTTCATGTCATAATGAGAATGGTAATTACCTCTTTACACCAAATTAGTTGTCATTCGATTTAAACTGGCTTTCTACAATTGTAAGATATGTGCTCAATGTTGGGTTTTTTTTGTTGTTTTTTTTGTGTTGTTTCAGTCAGTGATTTGTGTCGATTTGATGGAAAAGCAATTTTCAATAAATGTTTATAATTTGTTTTATTAATGTGAAACATAAAGGCAACAGTAGTATACTCGTAAATATATGGACAAAAAAACAAATTGGGGTAACAAACTAAAACTGAGGGAAACGCATTAAATATAAGAGAACAACGACACAACATTAAAATGTAACATACACAGAAACCGACTAAGCATTAGACAAAATCCGATGAGAATAACAAATATAACATCAAAACCAAATACATGAATTTGGGATAGAAAGATCCGTGACACGTCTTATAGTAATATGAATTCACACTCAAATATAAGAGAAAACAAACGACACAACGGAAACACAACGTTAAAATGTTACACACACAGAAACGAACTATAATATAACAATGGCGGCCACTGTCCCTAATCAGGGTGAGCATTGAACTCTCGCACACATGGTTAAATCAGTCAAATCCTTGAGTTTGACTTTCCAAATAAAAAAAAAAGTGCCTCCAATTCAATCGCTGTCCTTGATTACTGTCGGTAAAGAATGTTTATCGTTTATTGTTTTATATTATATCCCTAAATAGGGTTATTTTCATGCAGAACGATTGGTCTTTCTATTGAAGAACCAACCTGAGCGATACCAAGTTTCAATAAAATTCGCTTCTATGCATAACTTAAGGATGTTCGCTCGAAATGTTTTGGAATTTCTGTCAAATTTTTGGAATCCTCTGGACTTATTCATTTGAATGCCTAAAATATTGCCCACTAACCCCCGTTTTTCTTTTAATAAATCTTTAACATGTATAATTGTAGACCATCTGTAAAAATCTTATAAAATCTTAGTTATTTTTTAATAGTTTTTGAGAACTTAAACTTGTCAATGATAAAGCTATGAAAAATCAAGAGAGAACATTTTCCCACAAAATTTTCAATGGCTTATATCTTGAAAACAAGCACACGGACCTATCTATTTGTTTTTGTTCTTTTGATTCCTTTATTAATCCCCTATTAATATATACTACTGTTATAAAAAGCATGTTATTTTGAAACCGAGTAGAAAACTTCCTTAATGACCTGTGTACGTTCATGATATTCCCTTAATAAAATACAACTACAATTTGCTTATCAATCAATTCGTTTGATATATATCGTGTGTTGTTGCAAATTGGGTTTTTTATTTGCATTTTTCTATCGTTCATGGGTTTAACCCAGTCTTATCACTCTCTCAGAAACTAATAATGTGAAATCCGTTTTATTTTACAGTACTTGAGATGAATTTGATATTTCAAAATTGTTAATAACACTTTTAAAACAAGCAAGATACAATACATTCATTTGTAGGATTTTAAAAATCGAGTTGATTAACACTGGTATAAGAAATCATACGTTGACCTATATATATTCCTTTTTCGTTTGACATGTATCATGATTTCGTGCTCTATTCTTGTTAGTTCTTTTTTATAAATCTAGATATATATTTTACCATAGAAAATTGTTTCCTATAAAATGACAGCCACGCTTTTTATAGTAGGGTTATAATATTTATTCATTATGCTCAGTTTGAAATCAGATTTCGACACAGAAATATGTCTCGCCCTTTGGCAAAGAGATAACTATCAAACTAACTTAAGCAGAAAACTAAGCATTCTGCAAGTATGTGACTGTCCAAAGTCAGGAACCTTTAATTTAGTGTCAGTCGTTTGTTGATGTGTTACATATTTGTGTTTCGTTTTCTAAATCAACTTTAAAGAAAATAACATTGATCTATTACTTGTAATTCCAATCATACCGACTCTAGCAAAAAACTAAATATTGAAAATTACCAATTAATTCAAAGTCACCGGACCACACACCTAGGGTACAGGCTTGAAAATAGTCGTCACTGATATATACTGATAACAATGCAACTTTATACAAAATAGAATTAATCAATCTTACAAACATTACCAAAACATAAAGAATTGTAGACAATGACGTGACCAGAAAAGTAATAACTGTGTCTAGGCTTCTGTCGCTTCCATTGCAAGCGAGACAGAAAAAATGTCTTTCACGACAAAAGAAAGAAAATAATTGTTCTGAATAGTTCCGTCTTTCTTTGCTAAGTTGATGTTATAAATTCCTTACAAATATTCATATTTTTTACACACCGTAAACATTTCAATTCACAATGGGTAATGTTTTGATAATATCATATGTCATAGTTTTCTGAAAATCCATTTTCATTTTCCAATTATGATATTTAAATCGACTTTTAGTGTTATAATTGATATTAAAGGTATTCGTATTATTCAAATATTTCAGTATCAGGATATAATTGGAGGGCTGAGAATTTTACATTTTATATTACAAAAACATACTGCTTCATTTACGAGAAGGAGGACATATGGTTAGAGACATATCAGATGAAGTTGTTTGAAACACTTCTATATCAATAGACAACTTTGAAGTTCGTTGCATTTCCGTCAAACCTTTGGTTTTGGTGATCATTATTCGTGCGTTTAAGGGACATCGTCACTTCTGTTCCCATTTTTAGCGAGTGGTTGAAAAACTATGATGCTGTATTGCACGAATTATTTGGCAAATTGAATTCTCATAATTGTCAATCATCAACGCTCTCATTAGGGAATTGTGATTCAGTATATATAGAACAACCATTACTCCTAGTTTATAATGCACAAAGCCGATCACTAAGACGTTTGATGAAAGTTAGTTGTGCAGGGATACATGTTATCCCCTTTATCTTGTAAATTACGTCATAAAGGCGCGCAATGGACAAGTTTGATACCGTAGCTCGAAAGTGGTATATTGTTTGAATTAATGCTTACCGAAACAAGTGGGAGTGACATAGACTCTAGAAAAACTGTCTATATTTATTTCAAGATTATGTGAGTTATGACAGCCGAGAAGGATCATTCATAATTCATAATTCAAAATTCAGAACTCGCAAATCAAGAGTTCAATCTTGTTTATTACAGTTGAAATCCAAACACACTTGTGACAATTATTATCTTAATCTTATCACTTTGTCTTATATATACCGTAGATTAATAATTAAAAGAAAATTCACAGACAAACAATAAAACTTTTGAAAGGATATGTGCCGACATTCTGTCAAACAGGTAAAAAATTGTTTGTTATCACCAGAGACATATATAATAAACTATACACAATGTATGTCTCTCTTATCACTAATACTCAGGGAGAGGGGCTATCGAGTGTCATTTTAATTCTTCTTCCAAAACTCATTGGAATTAGTTATAAAATGTCAACAATTTGTTTTTAAATGATTATTTTTTAATTAATTTAAATAACTTCTTTAACCTGAAATCGCATTTGTAAATAGCGAAAATGTTTTGCATATAAATTTTAACGAAGTCCTCCGGATTTGTCATTGCATCTTAACACTGTCAGTGGGAAATCTAGTTTCAAAATATTACCTCCCCTGTAAAGATCTAGATTGAAAATTTGATCTTCAGTGTTGGTTCTGTTTTAGCAAGGACACTATTAGTTGTAAATTGTCAAGAAAACGTTTTGATAGTAACAATGAAAAAAGATTTGAAATAAAAACAAAATTTCCAAATATAGTTATAATTTCTTTCCTGAAATAGCACACGACACAAGAGACAAAATTAGGCTTTGTGTAAAATTAGGTTACAATACTCCTATGCGAATATATTCCAGGATTGTCAGCATAAATCTATGTTTCTACCAGTTGTATACTTATTTGGAAGATGTCAATTATCTGCATATGTACCATGTGTACATTTTTGTTGAGTTGTACTGATGGCATTGTATCGGTCCTCTTTTTCATATACTGGTAAATACATTGGTGATTTTTTTATGCCTTGCTATGCAGTATGGCGTTTGCTCATTGTTGAAGTGGTGATATGCATTGTATGTATGTTTCATAACATTTGATTGAGGGAAATAAAGTGAGTATATCGAAACGACAAATGTAGCAATTGTTCCATTCATTAAGCGTCATTACTCGACAACTGTGAACGGAAACTGGTGGTAAAAAGCATTGTGTTTATTCCAGACCATATGCGTATTTGGACCGTACGCGTACGGTCCGGACCGTATACTTACTCGTACAGTCCGATCATACGCGTATGGTCGGACCGTATGAGTATATGCGTATGGTCTAGTACGCGCTAACCATACATGTTATTGGGTCATATGGGTTAAATTTAAACAAACATTTATCACAATCTTTTTTTTAGCTTTTTACAATAACAAATGTAGATGGATTTAATGAACAAACGAACAATTGAAATTAAATAGTTTTTTAATTGTATATCTGAATCCTATATATTTTGGTACTTTCGCCAAAGGTGACGCTTGCTGCCACAACTTACTTATTTAATCCTCTTCGTGCGCATTTGCACATGAGGCCACAATTGCTACCACAAGTAACGTAATATTTTTTTACATTTAAATGTTTGTTTATGCATCTTCCTTTGCATTTGCATTTTTTTTTTTGGTAAAGTTGCTAAATATTCGAAAACAGTTGTTTTCTCACATTATGTTTACTTCCGATATCTTCAATTTCAGTGATCTTAATCAATTAATGTTATATGCTATATACAAGAGATTGACAGATCTAATAAGCGTGAATTTGTTAAATAGTTAAAATATAAAGTTTTTATTTCAATTTCAATTGCACCTTTTTATATCAATTTGAGAGTTACGTTATGTTGATCTGTTATATGCACTTGTATTTAATAAACTTGACCAACTTCTTAATATTAGACAGACCGTACGCGTACGGACCGAACGTATGAGTATTTCGAAAAGTACGCATACGGTCCAGCCCGTACGCGGACGGTCCAAATACTCATACGGTCTGGAACATGTATAAGTTTCATAACATTTCGTCCAGTCGATTTGTGCAGATATTTGGCAAAATTGCTCAGATTGTGGTAAAACCATGACATAGTACTATTTGTTATGGACAACATTTTCAGCTATGGACCCACTCCGAAAGTTGAAATTGGCGGGAGAGGCGGCTATTTTTAAAATGGCGGACGTTTGATTTTTATAAATTCATAAAAAAATTCATGAAATTATATAAGGGAAGATGACATGATACCTGGTAAATAGAATGACAGTGCTTATACCAATTGTCTTGTTGATCATTTTTTTAAATGTTACCCATATTGAATGGCGGCCATCTTGAAAAATCTTTAAAATTTCAAATCAAAATAGGTAGAGCTCTTAAATCATAGTTCGATAAAAATAAATACACAATAAACTATAAACATTGTCAGAACTATAAAAATGCATTTGCATGAGCTTAAGAAACACGACGAAAAGCGAGGCCCGCCGAGTTTTTCTCCTGTTTCGTAGCGAGTACAAATGAATTTGATATTTTCCGACCATATACATATTTTGTTTTTATCCTGAAATTTACACCCAACAGTCTTGGTTATTAAAATCTGAATCATTGTCTCTTATGTTCCAAAGTAATCGACATAGTTTAAACGCAGACCGATAAAAGGACCCTGTTACGCAAAAAACAATACCCACTACCGTTTGCTCAACATAGAATAACAGAGATTTTTATTTTACAAGTACAAATAAAGCAAAAAATAATGTGTTTACTTGTCATTTACCAAAGACTAATTATAGGATAAATCATTTTATTGATTTTTTTTTATCTGATGCAACTTATAAAAACCTTGAATTCAGACATAATGAGTATCATATCATACAAGTAATGTCATAAGGTAATCATCTGTTCAAATGTTCTCAATTGACGTTTAAAATATTTCACAATAAATGCGTTGTACTGCCTTTACGGTTACGACTGGTGTTCAATTTGACATTCACATTCTATTAGTGAAAAGCGCTAACTGCAGAAGGGTTCCTATATAGTCACATGGTATATTCATCATAAACGACAAGTACTGTCATCTGAGGACTTATAGTAACCAGTTTGAATGATGTCCAATTTGGAAACATGAATTATTTCCAATATATCATTATTCACTATTTTTATTAATTCAGTGTTTGCATTTGTACTTTTTTTGCAGATTTATATTGGATATAAATTGAGTGGTCAGATAAAACATGCACATTGTAACAATATAAAGGTATCAGTATCAAAATTTCCTTTACCTACACGTTTACCTAAGTAACTTTTTAAAACAGAAATTATGTATAGGTGACATTACTTATGACCGAACTTTGTTGGAAAAGATCAAAACTGTAGACTTAAACAAATGGAGCTAGATGTCGAAAACACTTGAGCTGAAGTGTTCTAATGAACAAATTAGACTGGAAGGAATTGAGAAAAGAAGACATGTGAGGGCTTGCAATGCCAAGCAGATACAAAACAAACAGACATAGACATTGAGCTGGTAATCAGTCCATTTATGCAAGCATACAAAGATGTTGTGCCTTGAATTGGTTCTCCCATCACTTAATTTGAAACAGTTAAATGAAGACTATGCTATGGAACTGCAGAAGCACTCTATAACCACAAAGGCAAAATCGGACAAATCTTGTCGAGACAAATTTTCAGATCTCAAAATGTTTTATCTGTAAAAGCGAAAACAACATTTTTAATTTACAGTAAGCAACCAGACACTGTAAAGTGGTACTAGTACGGATCAACAAGAACAATCAGCGCAGTGTTTTTTTTTCTTCGGTGGTGATGTATTTGGAGATCTCTAGATGCAATTTCATGTTAATCTACAAAAATAGTGCATGACTGTGCACCTGTACTACAAGACTATGTTATCTTAGCCAAACTAAACGCCGCTGGAGATGTAATTTCAAAAGTATCATGATTAATGATTGATAACACTTGACAACATAGCAAATAGTCCGAAGAAAAAAAACACAGAAAAAAAACTAGGTATCTTTTATCCTTGTATTTATGCTTTCCTAAATAAGGATACATCGACAGCACACGGTCTGGAACTGATATTGGGCTAATCTTTAAGCTTGAAGATCACGCTTAACTGTACAGTAAACGCCTTAACCCACCTGGGGTTGTCTTGAAGGGAAGAACTGATCCAACGCATAAAAAATGAAATGTAGCTGCCATTTCAGATCTGCAAGAAAACAAGCAAGGAAGGTTAGTTCGCTTGATTTTCAACGAAGGTGATCGGTAAGGTTTGAAACGAACCACATCTTGAAAGGATGAAAATAAAGACATCATCATAGCCATACCAGGCAAAATAGTTTTAATAGACTTGATAGTAAGAATAGCGTTACAAGGGCATTCAATAACAGCTGTCAATACGAACCAGTTCAATAGTCATGAGTTTCCATTAAGAATGATACTGGAATGGCCACACAACGTACCAACATCCAGTGATATCTTTGAGTTTCAGACAGCACTTACCAAAACGACGCTATCTTCCTCGTGTTCTTGCATATCTTCTATGGTAGTTAGTATCAAATTTTCCAGATGGGAAGTATAAGTCATTTTTTCCATGACACATCCGATTTGCTCGAGGCTCTTACTGTACAATTTACCTATATCAGCAAGTTGGGGCGCACGAGGCTCATACTGTACAATTTACCTATACCACTAAGCTAAATAATATATGTTCAAGACTGTGAGCCGTCACTGTATTTTATCAATTTGGCAAGCCCAATTCCATGGATAACAGATACCTGACTTCCTTTCTGTATCTTATAATTCTGTCTTATTGCCTTGTTGTGCAGTTTTAACCACATTTGGCGTGTTATCTGCTCAGCACTTAGTCTGGTTAAGAGAACAATGGTTAGTAGTTCAAGTGCACAGTCATGTACTCTACTGTCGATGCTTCATGATGTGATTAAGATAACTCTTCCAAAAAAACAAAACAAAAACATCGCTGCAGTCAATGTTGTTGTTGATTCATCACTACTGTGTCTGGTAATTTTACTAGTATTTTCAATTGGATTTTGACAGGATTAGTACGTTTTGCCCTGTGATTCTGGAGTGTGTCTTCTATTCCATGGCCTTCATTAACTAAGAACAGTTGAACAATGTGAGAAACTAATTCCATTTGCAGCATCTTTGTTTGTTTACAACAAAGGACTCACATGTCTATATCTTTCCGTATCTGCTTGGCATTGTAAATCCTCACGTGTCCTCTTTTGGCGTCCGAAATATTCCTCCCAGCCTACATTGTTTATTCGGTTGTTCAGCTCCACAACTTTCAATACCTACAATAATTTCCTTTTCGACTTTAGAGTGGTCATAAACTATATTGTATATACATATTTGTCTTACCAATATATCACAAGCTGTTCTGGTAACATTTGACATAGTTTTCTTTATTATTTTTTCAGCTTTATGAGTGATACAGATTATGACGGCGTTCACCTTTAACATCATGTTAACGATAAGATTTGGCTGATCGGTAATGGTTGCGGTAATCAGGAGCACCGAGATGGTTGTGAAAGTTTGGCGAAACTATAAAAACATTAATTTTGTTCTTTCTTTTGACTTTTCTATAATACTCATTGATTCTGGATTATCCCAAGACTTTAATTGATTTAATGAAAAAACAAAATGTAAATGCTAAGAAGGTCATAGGTTTTATCTTATGCAATATAGTAATTTACTTTTGCCAGTTCACATCAAATTTTTTTAACAAACATGATCCTGTGGTTACCGTTACGATGCATCAATAACAAGTAATCGCATAGATCGATTTATTTGCTATGGATAATTCTGCTTATTTTAATTGATGATGATGATGAGGAGGAGAAAGTTACCTTGTGGTTACCTTATGCGTTCAAATGTTCCATGTAAACCTTTCAAAAAGTACTTCGCAATTTTTGCTATTCTTCATTGTTTTCAGTTTAAAGTAATTGTGATCAAAAATAGCGTTTGACAAAATCGGGTTTTAAAAGAATTCACTAACTTCCTTTTTTAAGCTGTTGCTATAAGTATTTTCGGAAAACCGGTATCATTTTTTTGAAAAATATCAAATAGAAAACATCTTTATTTGAGAAGGTATGTATTTGAATATATTATGTTCTTCTGTGTGTAAGATTATTTAAAAAAAATATAACTGCAAATCATTTTATTACATGATTGTTTTAAATTAATTATCAAGCAATTGATGCAATATTTTTTTTTCCTTTTGATAAACTTCTAATAATTTTTCGAGTGAAGTCTAATAAAACATGAAAACCATACATAGATAATGTGTTACCGTTTTTGTGTGTTTTTGTTTATCAGAATTCAAAGAGAAAATATGGGTATGAACGAAATATATATATTCCATCTTCCACCTTACTCTATACAAACTGCACATTATATTAGTCCATGTAAGAGACATTCTAATTATTACTTGTACAATTTTGTCACCAATCGTAAAGTTTGCTTTGAAATTATCTGGTTTTAGGATCGAAATATTTTTGACGATTCAAATACATATATATTTAAATAGAATTTTCATTTAAGTTTTTTGTCTCATTTAAAAACATCCTGGGTTTGACAAGAATAGCCTTCAGATCTATGAATAAGTAAAAGGTCAACGTACTTTCAACACGACACCGTGGTTATCTACGTGATTTGTGCACTATGGTTATCTTCTTTAACATAGCAGTAACGTAAAACGAAAATCAAGTAATATCATTTAAAGGAGCAAATATTACACAAACCAAATTAGAACATCAGAAGATAAACGATACTTATAATTGCTGTTGTCTTGCCTACTGCACATCATTGGAAGAAAAGAAAAGAACAAGATAGAAAATGATTTTTATTTGGCTTTTTATAATGAATAAGCAAATAATTTACTGATGTTAATATCTCATCTATAAAAATCAAAGCCAAGGGAATCGCAAGACCTCCAGTAGGAACAAGACCATGTGCATAGACAGGGTAAACGTTTCATGTTAGACATGCATCGTCGACATGAGCAGGACACTTTTAAAATCGGGACTATGACACAATTGGTAAGATTACAGATATTGAAACTACTTCGCTATGCTTTGATATTTATATATGAACAGTTAGGTGTCAGCCAAGCATTACAGAGAGACGTGCGGGAAAGACAAACCGGCGTTAACTCGCATGCAATTGATGTAAATGCAGCCTCAACTCTGATTCAACTGTAAAATTTCAGTAGACATGAAAAGTGAACGGTCGTTAATTTTTACGCATACTACCTGGTTAACGCGTTTATCTTTTAACGAGTAAACAGACGTTCACTTCCGTGTTAATTTCCGCGTTAGTGTGAAAAGAGTGCATCGTCTTTACGGTAAAAAAACAAGGAAAATGCGTGTTTACGAAGATTGGCATCATTTCCAAGATTAACATATTAACGATCACATTTTTTTTAAATGAAATGTTTGATTTTACTATTTGTATCAAGCACCTAGTAAATTTTTTACAACCAAATAATATACATGATTATTTCACTTGATTTCAGTAATAAACTGCGAGATAGCGCAATAAATAAATTTCAATATGCTTCACAAACTGATTTTATCAAATTGATTTTAGAATTTCTAGTTTTGAAATAAGATGTATTATTCAGTCCTATTGTACATTATTTCAAAATTAAAGCTAATTTGCTTTTTACCTTTTTTTAAATTCATACATGTATGTAAATATAAATGATCAATGATTAACTTTTTAGATAAATAAATAATATGCTACGGCATAGATCATTTTTTTGTATGGAATGTCGTTTTAATCTATTTCTTGAAGCATAACCCAGTTAAATCTGCCGTATATAATTTTCTCATCTAAATAGTGTGTCATAGTATTCTTATATTTGTGTTTGCAAAATTTTTACTTTTACTGTTTAGTCTAAAGCCATACAAAGATGGTTGAAAACAATACGAACGATATATATTTATTTATCATATGTTTAGTAGTAAATACAGTAGCTTTGCATAATTTATGTGATAAATAGCCTGCTGTTTAATCCATATCGCGGAACTTTGATGCGCACCCTTTATCGCATACCCTTTATCACACCCTTACCCTTTATCGCATACCCTTTATCACATCCCCATCCTTTATCACACCCCTACTTTTTTTTTTTTTTTTTTTTTTTTTTACATAAACATGATAAAGTCAGTTTTGTTTTTTTTGCTTAAGAAAAATTATCCTCAAAATACGTCAATTTTTAAATGACATCATTGTTTGGTATGTGACGTCACGAACGTCAGGTTTCATATTGTATGTGACGTCACGAACGTCAAGTTTTTATATTTTTTGGCACACTAAATGCAACTATAAAAAATACAAAACACACAAATAAATACAATAATAAACAAAATATTTTTAAAACAACAGCACGCAAATTGTAAGGTAACCCAGGTGCTTCGGATAAGAAATTGAGAAGTTCTTTTAATGTCTTTGAAACAAGACAAAAGTAGAACTTAAAGTAACCCAGTGCTATGGATCAGAAAACAGTTCATATAATATAATACTCTTCTGCTGAAATATATGATAAAGCGTATAATACATGGCAAAATCCGTATCACATGCCGTATCACCCTCGACCAATATCATCCCTCGGGCCTAAAGGCCCTTGGGCTGATATTGATGTCTCGGGATGATACGACATATGATACGGATTTTGCCATGTATTATTCTCTATATATTTTATATTCTTGTAATGCTTTTAAAGATAACGAAGACAATGTTTTATTTTGATAACATATCTTATAATGTAGATATGTCTCCCTATGTATAATTTTAATTTGTTGTAATATCTGAATGGCTCATAAAGTCAAAAACCTTTTTATCATATTTAAGAAAAAATCGTTGTTCACCATTGCACCTCATCTGCATCTGCTGAAGCAATTAAACAATCGGGTATAATAAATCAAAATATAAATCAAAAGACCAAAAAGATGTCTGTTATGGTGAAGGAACATATGGTACTCCACTAGAACCTGAAAATGGTAGGAAAGCGTTAGCACAAAACAACTATGGTGACGCGTGGCAGTACTTCGAAACTAAGGGGAAAGTTGATGTTGTGACCAGAACTGTTATGGATTATAGTGAGGCTACACACATATCAGAAAATAGTAGAGAAATAGATGTGTATGATGGCGACATTATTTTAAATGAAGTAGATGAGGTTGACTTCATAGATTTCACTGATAACGGAAAATACAGAGTTGAAAAACACATGACAACTATGTTCGAGACATCAAAGGAGTGAACTTAAAATAAAAGTCAACAGAACACTGTCATTAAAAGCCAAAAAAGGTTTTTAGAATATGTATTGTGTTTAATTGTCTTTTTCATAAATATATGTCATGCTTATATTAATACAATTAGAGTTTATTAATGATAAGTACTGCACATCACAGTGTTTGAAATATAACTAACATTCAGAGGGAAGTAAAAATTCAAAGATGGAGGTATCAGAACAAATTGTTATAAACAACTGTGACAAAAGATGGTTTCACTCAGACTCTACTTTTTTTATTTATTTATTGCACGGTAAACATTACAAATCTGGAAAAGGCTAAAATGTTTTGTACTCTGTAAAGAACACTGATCTCAAAGGGATGTATAACCAAATATAACTAGGCTATATACAAGACCAGTTTTACCTTTACTTGCCTCAAATAGGAGCCGTACTTAAGTCCAGGTATAATGCTTATTCAACAAAAATTTTATGCACACTTGAACAAGTTTGAAATATAATTAACATTCAGAGGGAAGTGAAAGGTTATGACAAACAGATGCAAAAATATATCGTGTATATGAAGGAGGGGAGGTAGATTTTTTAAATATGGTTTCATACTTTTATATATGTAAAATAAAGGCAACAGTAGTATACCGCTGTTAAAACTCATAAATCCATGGACAAAAATCAAAATCGGGGTAACGAACTAAAACTGAGGGGAACGCATTAAATATAAGAGGAGAACAACGACACAAAACTACAATGTAACACACACAGAAACGGACCAAGCATCAGACAAAATCCAACGGGAATAACAAATATAACATCAAAACCCAAATACATGAATTTGGGATAGACAAGTACTGTGACACGTCTTATAGCAATGTGAATTTACACTAAAAAATAAGAGAAAACAAACAACGCAACGTTAAAATGTAACACACACAGAAACGAACTATAATATAACAATGACCATATTCCTGACTTGGTACGGACATTTTTAAAGGAAGAAATGGTGGGTTGAACCTGGTTTTGTGGCATGCCAAACCTCCCTCTTTTATACCCATGTGAAATATAATATTAAAATGACAACTCAACACCACAGGACTACAATATCAATAAATTGGAGAACACAATTGAAAAAGCCAGTGATATAAAATTGAGAATGGAAATGGGGAATGTGTCAAAGAGACAATAACCCGACCAAATAAAAAACAACAGCAGAGGGTCACCAACAGGTCTTCAATGTAGCGAGAAATTCCCGCACCCGGAGGCGTCCTTCAGCTGGCCCCTAAACAAATATATACTAGTCCAGTGATAATGAACGCCATACTAATTTCCAAATTGTACACAAGAAACTAAAATTAAAATAATACAAGACTAACAAAGGCCAGGAGGCTCCTGACTAGGGACAGGCGCAAAAATGCGGTGGGGTTAAACATGTTTGTTCGATCTCAACCCTCCCCCTATACCTCTAACCAATGTAGTTAAGTACAATATATCTACTGTATGCTGAAATATAGTCGAAAACAGAACATTCGACTGAAATCCAAAAATAAATCAAAATCATAAGTCTCATACACAATGCAAAATCATCAAGATAATGAACATTGTGATGATAAATACGACAACGGTGAAAATACAAACAATAGCATGTAGATACAAAACATTACAAATTAAAGACCTTGCAACAGAACTGTCAAATATTGGTTTAAAAAGAACGCCAAGTAAATTCAAGTAAAATGTTTGGTTCATATTGTCGAGTTTAAAAAAACAGCGGAGTGAAAACATTTCTAGTGTTTGCCTTCCATCCAGGATTGTGATCGTTAACAACAAGTGAGTACTTAACATAGTGTATTTTATAAAATGTTATTCTGGCAAGGATAAAGATACTTAAACTTTTGTTTGCTGATCAAAGATCCAAACAAACGAAGACTCGGAAAAAGATTTAGAAAAAGAAAAAAAAAATTATTAATACAAACAGAAGTCATTTAAATATTCATCATGTACATGGGGAACTGAATATGAGACCATACAAAATCTAAAAATGATATGTCTTACATACCATATGACATGACTGTGAAATTTAAGGAGCAAATTTCAAGGAAATGTTTGTAAAGTTGAAAAAATTAGGTAATCCATGAAGATATCATGATGTTTTGACAAAGAGACACCTGACCAACCCGACCATAGTATAGACAACGGCAGAAGGTCACCAATATGTCTTCAATGCATATGCGAGAAACTCCCGCACCCAGCATTCATTGTATTATCTAAGATTTGCTGTATATTTTATTTGTAGCCTCTTAAATTATTTCATTTACCAAAGTTTAATTTGGTAAAGCAAATAAAATCAAAACGACAAAGGATTACAATAGAATATGAAGAAATAGCTTTATATAATTTGCCTTCAGAAAATTAAAATGAATACTGAGGTCATGAAATTTTGAACAAGGTAGGTAATTTCACGTTTACATTTCTAGTGAACTATATTGTCTACGTTACCCTTTTACTGATTAGAGTGGGCATGCGCTAACTGGAATGGTAGGGTAAAATATTTGACCAACATAATGGGATTTTTATGATGGATAACGTATATAATATGAACACATGCATCGTTAAATAGTCAACTTAAACAATTGAATCGTGATTGATCCTTCGTAAACTGAATAAAACTGACAATAAATTAGACAAAAACATTAAAATAGCCATAGGTCAAGATGAGTGAACACAAAATGGATGCCTCCTTTGATGTAAACATTGAGTCTCAATCTCAGTCCGACATTATATTGACTAGCTCACAGCCAAGTCCATCAATCTCTTCCATAATAACTGGCAGCAATAAACGTGGTAATCCTGATAGCCCAGACTCCCTACCAGCCACACAAAAACAGTCAACTCGTCAAATCCGCAGACGCCATAGTAACTCAATTGGGGATCTGCGAGGAGTAGGCGAAAGAAAAACTCCAACACTTAGGAAAACAGTTGCCGATAAAGTACTTGATGCCCTTAATAGCCCAGAAGTTCTTAACGTTATGATACCTTTATTGTCACAAAAGATCAGTGATACCCTTACACCAATAATTGAGCAAGAGACAAAAAGATTCGTTGATATACAGATACAACCACTACTAAAACAACTAAAGGAACAAGAAACTGTAATACAAACTCACAAGCAACACATCCTTAAACAGTTCATACAAATATCAAACCTTGAAAAGGCTACCTCAAACCATATTACAACAATCAAAGAACAAGGCAAAGACCTTGACTGTCTGAGTGATGAAATTGCTGACCTCAAAATTAGAGTGGAAAGTCAGGAACAATATTCTAGAAGAACAAGTCTTCGTTTTCATAACATTCCAGTTCCTATTGACAACCAAGGAAAGATCTTACACCCTGTCAATACAGATGAGATAGTATTGGATATCATCAGGAACAAGCTAAATATAAACATAGACCTGAATGACATAGGAAGGTCACATGTTATAGGCAAGGCAAGAAAAGGCAGGTCCCAAGTTATAGTCAGGTTCATATCATATAGAATGAAACATTTGGTGTACAGCAATAAAAAGGAACTAAAGGGTGACACAAATGGTATTTGTATAACCGAAAACCTATCACAATATAGAACAGAACTAGTAAAAAGCCTGGCCGATATGAAAACTAAAAATCAAATCAGTGCTTACTGGACTGCCGACGGTCGAATATTCGCTAAAAAATCTGAAAGCAGTAGAAAGCTAATTATACAGAATTGGCAGGACGTTGGTGATCTTAGACCTCCATTTAAAAGGCCTGCTGCTTATGACAATCATCCTGACAATCATCCTGTCAATCAGCCAGACAGTGCAAACCAGCAATCAGAAGATCATGATTGATTGGAGACAGTTACAAAAACTGATTTATTCTAGCTTTAAAAGTTGTTATCTTATAAACAAAAGTTTAAAAAATGTTTACCAATACTTCATAACCTATAGACATTGTTTGTTTGTTATATGTGGGTTTTTTGTGGTTTTTTTTTTATGTTTGATTTAATTATTTCCATGTTGAGTTCATTTTGTTCTGTTTTCTTCTGTTTTCCACCCTGTTATATATGCTCTGATAACGGTTAATTCAGTTACACTTTATAACGGTATAGCTGATTTTCTTCTAGTTGTTCTGATAGCCAAAATACAACCAAAGTCTGTAATTCAATAAAAAAAAAAAAATCCCCAAAATATTTTTTTTCTTTCCACATCATGTCAACTATATAAAGTTGGCTAAGTAGTAGAATGTTCGTACATATCGTAAGATCTTTTCAACAGTTGATAAAATTACCATCTCTCGATCACTCAAAATAAAAACAAAAAGCAGTGTAAATGTGGCATTCTATAGTGAACGTACACATGTTCTGTTCTTCTTTCGACAACTTTGCTTATAATCATATCAGCTTAATTGTACATTTTTTATAGCTTGTAATTAAATAAATCTATTAACGAAAAATGTCGATTTCGATCAAAAGAAGTTTTCAAAAATATAATAAAAGTCAAACAGACCGCCCTTGCCTAACACAAACACGAACCAAAAAATATTATAGTAAGAAATAATTGAATACATGTAAATGTACAAATATATTCTCCGTGTATATAATTTTGTTTGTAAAAAAAGGTATCTTTTTGTTTTAATTAAACACTATTGGGGGGAAAAAACAGGAGATACTGATTAAATTCTTTACAAAATAGTATTGCATTCACACACAATTGTACATAATATTTATATTTGATTTATATATATATATATACATATCATGTAAAACTGTATACTCAAGTTGCAAGTATGAAGTGTTTAATACTATTACTATATTGGTAGGTATTCGTCTTTAAACCAACTCTATGTTTGGACCTTATAGCTCATACAATTTGTCTTTCAAATATAGTGGCTAGATCACGGTTCACACTGATTTATAAAAATAGTAAAAGTTAAGAAAAATCCCATTTTATCATCCAGTATGACTCCAGGTATCCTTCTGATAACCGTTTGTTTTTCCGTCACCTTTATTTTTTATTTTTCTTGTTTTATATTTACCTTCTCCATTTTTTCTGATGATGATGTGTGCAAGTTACCATATGAAAAATGCCGTTGGCTGTCGTTATACTTAATTTCTGTACCCCCTAAACAATATGGGAGTCAGCATTGAGGATTACAGGGCAGCCATTGGCTTATTTCATTGTACATGTAGCAAGAGGAAAAGTAGTACTTATATTAATTATAACTATTATACTTATTTAGAAATACTAAAAATTAACTTACATTGCTCCTTCTATGTTTTTTCACTAGCTTGTCTACAGTCTATAAATCCCAAGATTGACATTATCTTTCTGTTGTTTGTGCTTCATTTTATTCTTCTTGTCGGAAATATTGAACCAAACCCTGGTCCAGATGAAAATAACATATCGAGTACACCCTCTAGTGTCAGATTTAGTGAAATCGATAAATCCATATCAATATGTAATTTAAATATTCGTAGTATTAGAAACAAATTAGAATTCTTAAATAATTTCACTGACGAATTTGATGTCCTGGCTGTAACAGAAACACATTTAGATCCTAGTGTATCTGAAGATCAATTAAAACTAGATTCCTTCAATAACATTATACGGAAAGATCGAAACAACTTTGGTGGTGGATTAATGATATATGTGAAAGATGATATCGGTATCGTCCGAAAAAGCGAACTAGAAAATCCATTTGATGAAACACTTTGGGTTGAAATACGAGCCAAAGGTCAAAACTTCCTTCTTTGTCACTCATATCGTCCACCGAATGCGGACACTGACTTCTGGGCACGATTAAATCATGCAATAGAAACTGCCTTTCAATTTAACGAAAATATAGTGATTACTGGTGATCTAAATTCTGATCTCTTTAATGTCAATAATAATAAACTTATTGACACTATGGACTTGTTCAATCTAAGAAATGTAATTGATAAAGCAACAAGAGTTACTGATAAAAGTAGTACACTCTTAGATCCCATAATAATAAGTGACTGTATGTCATATTATCTATCAGATGTTTTAGATATTCCCTCAAATATTAGTGATCACAATGCAGCAGTAATATTTCTTGAGTGTCCCTCATCAATGTCATGTACTTTTAAAAGAGAAGTGTGGATATATGATAAAATGGATAAAGATAAATTTTTGAAAATAATGAATGAAACAGATTGGTATGCACTTCTTCCCGATGACAAGGATGTTAATGAATTATGTGAAATATTTACTGTAACTTTTCTGAACATTGCAAGGGAGTGCATACCTACTAAACAAGTAACTATACGAAAAAACGACAAACCATGGTTCAATAGCGAGCTTAGGAGAGAAATACGGACTAGAGATCGATTACGAAAAAAGGCTTTTAAATCTAAAAAACAATCTGATATTTTGAAGTACAAGCGACAGAGAAATAGGGTCAATAATATGAAAAAAGTTGCTAAAGAAAAATTTGAAAGTAATTTAGACCACATCATTCTAAATAATGTATCGAATACAAAAACTTATTGGAAAATTATGAAAATGTTAATCAAATCTAACAATGGATCAAATAACATCCCCCCACTCCAAAATATTATAAATACCGAAAAAATAGACGAAATAGCATATAAAGATGAAGAAAAATGTGAGCTTTTGAACAAGTATTTTAATTTAATCTCCAAATTAAATGAAGAAAATATCAACTTACCACAATTTGAAACTAAATCTAACAATAAAATTTGTGACATACATGTCACTATTCAAGAAATTATAGATATGATTAATATTCTTGATCCAAATAAAGCCTCGGGACCAGATGTGATTAGCCACAGGATGCTCAAGATTTGTCCAGATAAAGTTGCAATACCTCTTCAAATTATATTCAATAAGTCCCTTAGTCAATGTATATATCCAACCAGCTGGAAAATTGCAAATGTAATAGCTATTTTCAAAAAGGGGGACTCTTCTTTGCCATCTAATTACAGACCAATATCTTTAATTAGCTGCGTGGGGAAAGTTATGGAACGAGTTGTGTTTAAACATGTATATAATCATCTATTTAATAACAAACTAATTTATGAATACCAATCAGGTTTTTTGCCTAAACATTCAACAGTGCATCAATTAATAGAAATCTATGATTGTATCTTAAATGCACTAGAAACAAAAGAAATTTGCTGTTTTGTTTTTTGTGATTTTTCGAAGGTCTTTGACAAAGTTTGGCATATTGGCTTACTACATAAAATGAAAGCATATGGCATTGAGGGAAATCTTTTAAATTGGTTCACTAGCTACCTATATCAAAGAAAACAAAAGGTTATCATTAATGAATCATCCTCTACTTTTTGCAATGTTTCAGCTGGTGTACCCCAAGGATCCGTTCTTGGTCCTTTATTGTTTATCATATATATTAACGATATTGCTGAACAGTTAACTTCTTTATGCAGACTATTTGCAGATGACACTTCATTCAGTTACTCGGGTCATGACGAGGAACTTATACAGTCAGTTGTTAGTCGTGACCTGAGACAGCTGGATGAATGGTCAAGAAAGTGGCTTATGTCTTTCAATCCTGAAAAAACAGAAATTATGATGTTTTCAAATAATGAGATACAAAACCTTAATTTTACTATGAACAACAAAGAAATACCAATTGTGCGATCTCATAAGCATCTAGGGGTTACATTTAGAAGTGACGCAAAATGGAACAACCATGTTGAAAATATATTAAATAGTGTTAAAAAACATCTGAATATACTGCGAAAACTCAAATATCAACTTAGCCGACAAAATTTGGAAAAATTATATCTAGTATTTATTAGACCAATTTTTGAATATGCAACTGAAGTATGGGACAATTGTGGAAAAGGTTATTCAATTAAACTAGAAAAGCTACAACTTGAAGCTGCACGAATTGTAACAGGTTTGCCTGTTTACACACACTCTGAGACTGTCTTAAAAGAGGTTGGTTGGGAAACTTTAGAGGAACGAAGAAAAAGAAGAAAACTACAATTATTTTATAAAATTCAGAATAATAATGCCCCTGAATATTTATGTAACCTTGTGCCCCCTAAAATTCAAAGTACAACACAATATCCCTTGCGAAATGGACAAGATATCATTTTACCATTTTGCAGGCTGACTCTAACTTCCCAATCCTTTATCCCATCAACAATTAAACTTTGGAATAATTTGAACATAGCAGTTCGAAATGTAGACTCGTTATCAAAATTCAAAGTAGAACTAAAAAACTACGACATTCGAAATGAGAATCAATCTAACTTAAAACATTATTTATATGGTCCAAGAAAATTGAACATAATATTAACCCAATTTAGATGTTCGGCATCGTTCTTGAATTGTGACTTGTTTAGAGCTAACATTATATCTGATCCAACATGTAAATGTGGTTTAGATATTGAGGACATGCACCATTTTTTCTTTGATTGTCCTTTCTATCTAAATGAAAGGGCTATTCTGTTTAATGGTCTCAGCTGGCTTCCCGAAGGCTGCGATTTGGACTTAACACTACTGGTTTTTGGAAGAGACACTCTTTCCTATGATCAAAATGTGCAAATTGTTAAACAAGTATTCAATTTTATAAAGAGATCAAAACGATTCCTCGTAGTATAGTATCAACATAGGTAAAACACACATCATCATCATTATCATCATCAACCTAATCTCTGTCGTTCTTTCCTCATTCCCTCTACTTTTTTCAGTATAGATAAGTTATATTTATGTTGCTTATATTATATGATGTATGCTCACGTTCAATTTGTATTGTTATATATATTGTATTGTGGAGAAGACTTTATAAGTATGTTTTACTTGTGTCTGATCCTTTTTCGCTTTGAGCAAATAAAATATGTTTAAACTAAACTGATTATAAACTTATTGTATATATTCGAAATTTTAAAGTAAATCGTGTACATTATTATTCTTGTTTAGTTAAATAAATTAAAATCTCTAACAAATGAATTTCATCCCTCTCTTGTATAATTTGCCTTAAAAAAATTAAATAAAATTAGAGGTCATGAATGTCTTGATGCAATCAAGGTAGGTCAATTCACGTTTGCATCACTATTAAAAATTAAACTGTCTCAGTTATCCCCCTTTTATTGGTCACGAAAAAAAATTAAATCAAGCAAAACATATTGTGTTTTCGAAATGTAAAGATAAAACACATGTATGATTGTTCTCTTTCAAATTTGATAAATATTTGTTTGTTTTTCTTCTATTTGAGATTGTGACACATCGATGACTGCTGTACCCCTATTTTGACACTTTTAATTATTACGTCTATTTTGTTCACGCATCGTTGTAAATATGATGGAATTTGATGCCACAGTCATACAAGTGAGTTTTAGCGCTATAAAACCAGCAATCCACCATTTTCTACATTTGAAAATGCCTGTACCAAGTCAGGAATATGACAGTTGTTGTCCATTTGGTTGATGTGTTTTATCATTTGATTTTGCCATTTGATAACGGACTTTACGTTTTTGAATTTTCCTCACAGTTTAGTTTGTTTTGTGATTTAACTTTTTAAATTCTAGCACATGATGAATGGTTAACAATCACGTTATTTTAAACGCCGGATCCGCATAAACATTAGCGGTGGTTGAGCGTGCGTTTTATTTTCAACGAAAAGCTTTTAACTAATGTAAACTATGGTGGCAGCAAAATACAGACTGTGGACTGTCCCGAAATTGAAGGCTGAACTGAGCATTAAGGGTGTAGTTATCACAGGAAAAAGGCAGATCTAATTAATATGTATATGGTGACTTAAATTATGTCAAATGCACAACATTTTATAGGATGCTCACGACATTAATGTCTGCTTATGTACAGTGAGTACGTGGAAATACGTCAAAACTTATAAAAGTAAGTGTCAAATTTTTTATGTTGTATACATTTCATATAAAACATATTTTGTTCGTATTTATTGTTAGATTTTGATGAACTTGGCACCAAAAGAAGGTGAAATGTCTGAAGTATAATTTTGTATATTTGGTAATGATATTTTGTCAATATTTTTTCTTTTCTCTTGATCAAAACAAAGGTACTTTTTAACAATTTGATTTAGTTGAAATATATAACAATCTTATCACAGGCACTTGTTTCTTTCAAAAAGAAGGTCTACTTTCCATATTCTTCTATTATACAATAACATGGATAGAAGGCCTGTGAAACTTTTAAAACAATAAAATGCAAAAAATAATCTTTGTTTTTATACTGTATCAATATCATAAAATATTTTGAAATTCTTCACAACAAAATTTTAACCAAATAAATAAAAGCTTTTAAATGACTTATTATTACATTAGAAATAAATTGTTTTAATTTTAAATTCACACACAATAATTATGCTTATACATGTAGACTGGTTGCATATAATAGAAATCATGATTTCATACCACCCATCATAGAAATTCCAGAAGCTACAGATATAGAATGGCCAAAACATGGATATAAGCAGCTTATAGCAGATCAAAGATTGGTATTTTCCAAAGTGACCAGAAATCAAAGTGATGGCTATTTTTATTTAGATTAGCAGGTTGGTATCTCCATGTTGTAGGTAGGAAAGTATTTTAAACTGAAAGTTACCAAACAAGTATCAATATTGCTATAATGCTTTGCATGCAGAACCAAAAAATATGGCGGCGCCCATCATGCCCATATTATAAAATTCTGTAATTGTCACCGGTAAATGTCCTTTGAAAAACCCTAAAATCATTTATATATGTTGTTATTTTTACAGGCGAATGGCGACATAAAGGCATTAGAGAAAGGCAGAGATTTGCTACAAGCGAAAAAATCTTAGCTTGTTCTGTACTTATTCTTGTTGATGGTATTTTCCTAAGTGGTATTGTTGGCGCAGTCATGAAAAAACAGGTTTGCATCAATAAACAGTTTTGTCCCATCCTTATATTATTTATATAATGTGTATTAGATTGTTATATGTGAAATATTCTATTTGAGAAAATTACATCGTCTAAGATCAAAAAAGTGTTATTGATTTTTGCTTCATATTTTCAAATTTTCATGATTATTCTCTGTGATACTTTCTCTATTAAACATTATTGTATCTCTTTCAGTTTACTTATATTGGGTGAATGCTCTGTCAAACCAATTTATGCTTAAGTTGACAGTTTCAAATAAAACCATATGATTAATTTTTAAAATTAAGCTTCACTTAATTTTTTTATTTGGAGGTATCTTACAACTTTCATATCAAATTTGACATATCTGGCAGTCCAGTTAAGGTAGTTCAGGGGTATACCGCCATCTCGAATTGTACAATCACAGTACATAACTATATTTCAAAACTCTTTCTTATTGATTTCTTTTTATGCACAAAAATGTGTTTTTTCATGAACAATCTAAGCAAATTTTGGCAATTTTGAACGACTCGTACCTTGATAAATAGCGCCGTGATCCATTCTTTTTATTGTTTGTTTGAAAAATCTTCATTTTGGCAAAGTTTAAGAAAATTCTGTCATTTTTTTTTCTATACCCCTGAACTACCTTAATTCAAAGTGTGAATGTCCGGCAGGAAGGGTCCCAACTCCACCTGCAAGCATGTTGCTGCAGCGCTGTAACAGCTGATATTTTATCTAATACTTGAGAAATTCCAATACAGAAATCATGTATATAGGGTTTACAGACTTTTCAACAACCAAAGACATATTACAATGGTAACTTCTTTTAACTTATTGTCCTGTAAAAGCTATTTATTTCAACCAAAGAATTGAGAGAATATAAGCGTTTCAATTCGTTATATGTTTATGCCCAACCATAAAGCAACAGTGCATGACGTTTTACGTCATCATTGTTCTATAGAGTTAAACATATATGGAAACATATGTCAAGGTTCAGAAACTATATTTCCACCAGACCTTTAACTAGAGTTTTTGGTTTTTGTTTTCCTCCGTTTTCCTTTATTTTATATTTTAGGAGCTCCAGTGAAAATTGAAAAACTAGCTAAAAGGAAATCAATTGAAATATAAGTGAACCCAAGACCACACAAGTACAGAAATATAGGAGGGTTTACAGACCATGTCAGAAACACCATGATTAACTTCTGCTTTCAATCATCTCAAGACCTTACACTGAGATATATTTTTCCTACAGTTGATATGCAGGTACAATGGAAGTTGATGATTAGCAAGAAAAATTTGAAAAAAATATTTTAATTTTAAATAAAATTAACAAATTTTAGGTATTACAAAGAATAAAATTCACTTTAAACAACATTAACAATTTATACAGTCATATATTAGTAATAATTTTAAAAAAGAAGATGTGGTATGATTGACAATGAGACAACTATCCACAAAATACCAAAATGACACATACATTAACAACTATAAGTTACCGTACGGCCTTCAACAATGAGCAAAGCCCATACCGCATTAGTAATAAACCTGTTTGAATCACACACATGATAAAGACAAAACGTTTGCATCTTCTTGATTTTTCGGAAAATTTACCTTGCCTTTCGATTCTTCAAACATAACACTTGTCTTGTAAAGTCAAATGTCTTGTGCTCATATAATACAATCTACACTAGAGGCTCTTAAGAGCCTGTGTCGTTTACCTTGGTCTATGTGCATATCAAACAAAGGACACTGATGGATTCATGACAAAATTGTGTTTTGGTGATGGTGATGTGTGTGTAGATCTTACTTTACTGAACGTTCTTGCTACTTATAATTTTCTCTATCTGTAATGAACTTTGCCTTTTAGTTACAGAGGAAAATATTTTGTAAAAATTTCCAAAATTTACCAAATTAATGAAAATTGTTAAAAATTTAATATAAAGGGCAATAACTCCTTAAAGGGTAAACTGACCATTTTGGTCCTGTAGACTTATTTGTAGATCTTACTTTGCTCGCTGAACATTATTGCAGTTTTCAGTTTATCTCTATCTATAATAATATTCAAGATAATAACCAAAAACGGCAATATTTTCTTAAAAATGACCAAATAGGGGAGCAGCAACCAAACAGCCAGTTGTCCAATTCATCTGAAAATTTCAGGGCAGAAAGATCTTGACTTGATAAACAATTATACCCCATGTCATATTTGCTCTCAATGCTTTGGTTTCAGAGTTATAAGCGAAAATCTACAGTTTACCCCTATGTTCTATTTTTAGCCATGACAGCCATTTTGGTTGGTTGGCTGGGTCACCGCACACATTTTTTAAATAAGATACCTAATAATGATTGTGGCTAAATTTGGTTAAATTTGGCCCAGTAGTTTCAGAGGAGAAGATTTTTGTAGTGATAACAAAAATTTACAAAAAATTTGTAAAAAATTACTATCAAGGGCAATAACTCATTAAGGGGTCAACTGACAATTTTGCCATTTGCTTTATTTGTAAATCTTACTTTGCTGAACATTATTGCTGTTTACAGTTTATCTCTATCTATAATAATATTCAAGATAATAACTAAAAACGGCAAAATGTCCTTAAAATTACCAATTCAGGGGCAGCAACCCAACAACTAATTGTCCGATTCATCTTCAGGGCAGATAGATCTTGACTTGATAAACAATTTTACTCATGTAAGATTTGCTCTAAATGCTATGGTTTCAGAGTTATAAGCCAAAATCAACATTTTACCCCTATGTTCTATTTTTAGCCATGACGGCCATTTTGGTTGGTTGGCCTGGTCACCGGACACATATTTTAAACTAGATACCCCAATAATGAGTGTGGCCTAGTTTGGTTAAATTTGGCCCAGTAGTTTCAGAAGAGAAGATTTTTGTAAAAGGTAACGACGGCGGTCGACGACGACGGACGACGACGGACGCCGGACGCCAAGATGAAAAAAGCTAACTTGGCCCATTGGGCCAGATGAGTTTAAAACTATATATTAACAAAATAAATGAGTTTTCATGTTGACAAATTCACTGTAATATGTAGTATATCTATATAAATTTTGTAAGTCAAAGGTAGATAACTCCATGTTTAAAAATAATTCATATCATATACATTGTAGTTATATTTATGCACATGGCTTCTTTAATATTATTTTAAATTTGTATTTCAGATTGACCAGCTTGATCGAGACTACCTGTCATTACCATTTGCTGAATATTGGGTTGACAGAGCTTTAATGGTAAGATGAAAAATTCATCACTTTGTATGTAAATCAGTGCCAATAAAAGGCAACTCCAAAATTTCTTATGTACAATAAATATTAATGTATAAAAACTCTTAAATAATTTTTATGCTAAAATTTAACAATTCACAAGCCCCCAATAAGAAATATTTAGCTTTCATATAGCATATAGGGTACCACCAACCAGACAATTTACTGATCTTTGTTGTACTCAAAATAGTTAAGTCTTTACTTAGTTCGTTTATTTTTCAAAATGGGATAGTTTTCACACTTTTAAACATGTTTGACTGGATATTCAGTTCTGGTACCAAATAACTTATATTTCAATAAAACACATCTTATGATTGGATAAATGTTTTTGTGTCTTAATAGAATTGCGTGAATTCATGAAATATCCTATAAACTATATAAAATATCAAATATGTTATCTTATAAGTCTTATCTCTTACATGCCATATAGTTATAAGATATCTCATATAATTTTTATGAGATATATTATAAACTATATGAAATATATCTTATAAACTATAGGAAATATATCTTATAAACTACATGAGATATATCTTATAAACTATATGAGATATATCTTATAAACTATATGAGATATATCTTATAAACTATATGAGATATTTTATGAACGATTTGAGATATATCTGATAAAGTATATAAGATATCTTATAAACTATATAAGATATCGTATAAATCATATGAGATATATCTTATTAACTATATGAGATAACTTATAAACTATATGGGATATCTTCTAAACTATATGACATATCTTCTAAACTATATTAGATATATCTGATAAACTATATGAAATATCTTATAAACTAGATAATATATCGTATAAACTATATGAGATATATCTTATAAACTATATGAGATATCTTATGAACTATATGAGATATATCTGATAAAGTATATAAGATGTCTTATAAACTATATGAGATACATCTGATTAACTATATGAGATAACTTATTAACTATATGCGATATCTTATAAACTATATGAGATATCTTCTGAACTATACGAGATATATCTGATAAACTATATGAGATATCTAATAAACTATATGAGATATATCTTATAAACTATATGAGATATCTTATAAACTATAGTACATATCTTATAAACTATATGAGATATCTGATTAGCTATATGAGATATACTATAAACTATATGAGATAACTTATAAACTATACGAGATATCTTATAAACTATATGAGATATACTATAAATTATATGAGATATCTTGTAAGATATAAAACAAATTTAAAAAAATACTTGCTGCATTTAAATGCTGGAAATTTCTTAAAGTCAATATTTTATATTGATTTCACTTCTATTTTAGGTTACAGAACAACAGGCAAAATTGGCTGTAAAGGAGACAAGAGGACAATCCAGCAATAAGAAATGGTTTTATTTAAGACAGTGGAGGATAACGGCATCTAGGTTTGGAGAAATTCAAAGATGACCACAAGGAGAACTGTACAAAAACTATGTCAATCATTGTGTTCTCAAACGTTCCTAAATGTAAAATATGTATTGCATGGTAAAATGTACGAGCAGAAGGCAATATCACAGTTTGAACAAAAGTTTTAAATGAAATGTCAACCATGTGGACTGTTTATATCTGCTGACAAACCATTTATTTGGGCTTCCCCAGATGGTTTAATTGGAGATGATTGTGTTATGGAGGTGAAATGTACATATACAGCACGAGATTAGAACATTGTGCCAGGAGTTAATTTTTCTTTCTTGGAATATGACAAGGATAACAATATAACATTAAAAAAACACATCAAACTATTACGACCAAATACAGGGTCAACTTTTCTATCACAGAGAGAACATTGTTATTTCATTGTATTTACATTTAAAGACCTCTTTGTTGAGAAAATTGGAACTAATCATGACTACTGTACTGGTTGCCTGCTTCCACAGTTGAAATTATTTTACTCCAAACACTTAAGGCCATATATTGCCTCAATGCTATAAAAAAAATTTAAATTATTGAGACTGTAGTTTTTAATTGGTTATCCTCCCTTCTAATTTATAATCAATTCAGTGAGCCCCCCTATTTTTGTGGATACTTCTCAATTCACGAACCCCCGTGAAATATTTAATTATGTTTCCAGATGCAAAAATTGATATCCTACTTTCCCTAAATACAAAAATTAAATCCCTTTTTACATTAATACAAAAAAAAACTTGTAAAATCCTTCTACATTTTAACCAGCTCTTAACCTAGATTAAAAAAAAATACATATACATTCCATATAACAGATAAGGGTGAATTTGAATTCGACTAAATACCAATAATGCTGGACTTGATAAAAAGCACCTTTTAAGATTATCACAATCTCTTCAATATTGATTGATGTTGAAACATTGAAAAAAATAAATAAATATGCTCAAAGCAATGAAGAGCATTAGGCACCGAAACTAGTTAAAAAGTATAATTACATTTTTTTGTAATTAGTAGATACATTCCAGGAGTATACTTTGAAACTATTAAATAAGGTAAATTTTACTATCTTTGGTTAAATTACAATATAAATATAAAAATATGACCCTTTGAAAATCTAGGTAAATTTATCAACAATTGCATTTTGAAATTTGTCAATGCAAAACAAACAAATACAATTCTGTTACTCAGTGACAGTTTTGTGTTTGGTAATTCAGATTTAAGAATTTTGAAACGTTTGGCTCATCCTATTACACGTTCTATATGGATACGCTTGGATGCAACACGTCTATCCCTCACAATTTCTTCTGGCTCTAGTTGTGATTTTCCTTTCAGTATTGTAGGCGTATTAACATAAACATTTTTGTTTGCAAAAAGGTCTTGAACCAAAATGCCTCGATCCGCCATAATACTATCCCCAGATTCAAACCTGGTATTATCTAAAAGACTTGAGTCTTCAATAGTCTGCCTGTCATTGGTAGATCCCCAATAGCAGTCTGAAATATACGATATAGCACCTCTTGGGGTACACCCTACCATAGTTTTCACAGTATTTTTGTGCTTGTAGGAAGACCAAGTCACACTCTGAATGTTCACGTCTTGAGGATAACTCGAGTCCTTTGAAATTTTCTTTGAAAATCTTCAGGCATATGCTTTTCAACAATGTCTCTTGATGGCCAAATATTTAATTCATTCAGTTGAAAATAAAGGAAGTAAATCCAGATATTAAAAATTCTAGCAATGGTAGAAACAGATAAATTATAAAGCAATGATAATTCTACATCTTATGTGGCATATCTGAGTTTTATCAATGTTATAAATAGCTGATCAGCTGGATGAAGGGTTGAACATTGATATTTGAGCTCATATGCAACAGGACCTAGTGCATGGAATAAGAATAAGATTTTATTTAATAGCGTTTAAAAAGAAAACTTTGTTCCACATGCAATCACATTCATTGAGTAAGTTGGCCCATGGCAAACAACCAAGTCTCCATGTTGCAGATGTGACCTATAATTGGTTGTATTTACAAATTAAGTAACTTTGTTGTGTGAGTCAATGCCCAATGTTGAAAGCTGCACTGTGACCTTCATGCATAATTGCTTATTTTTGTACTTAATGTATTCAATGGAGAGTTGGTGCCATTGGCAATCATAATACCACATCTTCGTAGGTTAAAATTATTTCAATTTGTGCTTCATTAAACCTGGAGTGAATACATGCATGTAATAAAACAACACATTGATGACAAACAGCTAATTTTAGATTCTGAGCCGCTTACATTTTTTACATACATTCGTAACTCCCATATACATCAATTTAACCTAAGTAGGAGATGACAGTAAATTTTTCTTTTTATTTATGAAATTATCTGAAATTATTTTGACCCCCAACTTTCCATTATTATGATCATATTATTATTTTAAAAAATTTGGATTTTTTTCCTATCTATTAAATAATGCCATACTCACATTCCCTTTACTTGTAGTCTTCTTGAAAATGAAAAACGAAACCATAAAGCAACACCACGAACTTTAAAACACAAATTCATGCTACAACAATAACATTTTTTTAGGAACAATATGTCGGTCACCTGTGATAAGGATTGTGCCCGATACATGTGATCCTTGAAAATTTACAGGTTTTTAGAAATACTAATTATAAAAATATACACAATGATATATTAGAAAAGGTAAAACACAAGCTTGAACAGTTAATGTAACTTTTGATATCAATACTAAGCTACTTACATGAATGCTGCTTATAATTAACAGGGAAAAATTGATATATTTTGTTTATTTAATGTTTACCTTCCACCCCTAAAAAAAGCACTTTCTGGTCACAAAAAAAAATCCAACTTCTGACATTATAATGTATGCCGATAATTTTAAGAGTAATAGAATACGAATAAACTACCCGTAGATCATACAAAATTTACCTAATAATGTCTCCTTGTAATTATTTACTGTAAAATGTTGATGACAAACAATGTCGTGTTTTCCCGGTTTCCATAGACCTTTTGTAGGGTCAGATCTTTTAAGGGCAACCCTCCACTTAAGACACAGCTCAGGATTTGAAGGGATTTTGTGACTACTACTCAAAGAACATCCTGGGACACAACATCTTGTTCATTTGTTGTTGGCATCTTGTTATTACCTCAGGACGTTAGAGAACGCCATACATTTACATTAGATACAAGCGTCTAACTGATAAAAAAAACCCGCTCAGGTAACCACCGCTAATCTTCCGGATGAAATTGGTGATTATTAACTATTGCATCTCTCCATCTAAATTTGCATGATTCATTGCAAAAACTGTTATCTGCTATATCCAATTCCTAAATAATCGGAGGCACTCGATATACTTTAAGCAAACTTCCACCTATTATATCTATCATGATCTATAGAATAACTTGCTGACAATATTGACAAAGGGTATTTTACATTGGTTTTAATGGTAGTAAATTGTTGAATTTGTGATAAAACGTGTATGCATATGCAAGAAGTTTGAGCATGAATAGTTAGATAACGTCTATCATCGAAATTACTTGAAAATATACTGTTCCATCAAAGATATCATAATGCAAACTTTGGCGATTTGATCATGTTGATGAAAACAAAATAGGAAAAAGTCTAAATTTTAATGCAATTCGTTTGTTACGATAATATTCATTGGACGTTGACAAATATTTTGAGGGGTTATATTCCACGTTCTACCAGTCCGTTACTAAAACAGCAACCACTTTGAATTCCAATTTTTTAGGGTATGTCATTTTTCAATAATTAAACAAGAAAGTCACATTTGGAGCTTCAAAATCTTCTTTTTTGTCTATATTGAAACCATTCTGAAGCGTACGAAAAGTATAAATACGTCTAGTACTTATGATTGACACCCAGAGTATACATCTGACGTCACATTGTTTAGATGCAAAATCGATGCAACAGTTTTGCGGACTTTTTCATTTATTGCATTTTGAAATTTATCATAACATGTTGCATTAGAATGGAAATAACTGTATTGTATTTTAAGCTTGGTCTTCGTTAAACTTAATTATACTGACCTAGCTCCGCTCCGCGTTTCAAATAAAACCATCTGATTTATTTTTAAAATTAAGCTTCACTTAATTTTTTTATTTGGAGGTATCTTACAACTTTCATATCAAATTTGACATATCTGGCAGTCCAGTTAAGGTAGTTCAGGGGTATACCGCCATCTCGAATTGTACAATCACAGTACATATCTATATTTCAAAATTCTTTCTTATTGATTTCTTTTTATGCACAAAAATGTGTTTTTTCATGAACAATCTAAGCAAATTTTGGCAATTTTGAACGACTCGTACCTTGATAAATAGCGCCGTGATTCATTCTTTTTATTGTTTGTTTGAAAAATCTTCATTTTGGCAAAGTTTAAGAAAATTCTGTCATTTTTTTTCTATACCCCTGAACTACCTTAATTCAAAGTGTGAATGTCCGGCAGGAAGGGTCCCAACTCCACCTGCAAGCATGTTGCTGCAGCGCTGTAACAGCTGATATTTTATCTAATACTTGAGAAATTCCAATACAGAAATCATGTATATAGGGTTTACAGACTTTTCATCAACCAAAGACATATTACAATGGTAACTTCTTTTAACTTATTGTCCTGTAAAAGCTATTTATTTCAACAAAAGAATTGAGAGAATATAAGCGTTTCAATTCGTTATATGTTTATGCCCAACCATAAAGCAACAGTGCATGACGTTTTACGTCATTATTGTTCTATAGAGTTAAACAGATATGGAAACATATGTCAAGGTTCAGAAACTATAATTCCACCAGACCTTTAACTAGAGTTTTTGGTTTTTGTTTTCCTCCGTTTTCCTTTATTTATATTTTAGGAGCTCCAGTGAAAATTGAAAAACTAGCTAAAAGGAAATCAACTGAAATATAAGTGAACCCAAGACCACACAAGTACAGAAATATAGGAGGGTTTACAGACCATGTCAGAAACACCATGATTAACTTCTGCTTTCAATCATCTCAAGACCTTACACTGAGATATATTTTTCCTACAGTTGATATGCAGGTACAATGGAAGTTGATGATTAACAAGAAAAACTTGAAAAAAATATTTCAATTTTAAATAAAATTAACAAATTTTAGGTATAACAAAGAATAAAATTCACTTTAAACAACATTAACAATTTATACAGTCATATATTAGTAATAATTTAAAAAAAAGAAGATGTGGTATGATTGCCAATGAGACAACTATCCACAAAAGACCAAAATGACACATACATTAACAGCTATAAGTTACCGTACGGCCTTCAACAATGAGCAAAGCCCATACCGCATTAGTAATAAACCTGTTTGAATCACACATATGATAAAGACAAAACGTTTGCATCTTCTTGATTTTTCGGAAAATTTACCTTGCCTTTCGATTCTTCAAACATAACACTTGTCTTGTAAAGTCAAATGTCTTGTGCTCATATAATACAATATACACTAGAGGCTCTTAAGAGCATGTGTCGCTTACCTTGGTCTATGTGCATATCAAACAAAGGACACTGATGGATTCATGACAAAATTGTGTTTTGGTGATGGTGATGTGTTTGTAGATCTTACTTTACTGAACGTTCTTGCTACTTATAATTTTCTCTATCTGTAATGAACTTTGCCTTTTAGTTACAGAGGAAAATATTTTGTAAAAATTTCCAAAATTTACCAAATTAATGAAAATTGTTAAAAATTTAATATAAAGGGCAATAACTCCTTAAAGGGTAAACTGACCATTTTGGTCCTGTAGACTTATTTGTAGATCTTACTTTGCTCGCTGAACATTATTGCAGTTTTCAGTTTATCTCTATCTATAATAATATTCAAGATAATAACCAAAAACGGCAATATTTTCTTAAAAATGACCAAATAGGGGAGCAGCAACCAAACAGCCAGTTGTCCAATTCATCTGAAAATTTCAGGGCAGAAAGATCTTGACTTGATAAACAATTATACCCCATGTCAGATTTGTTCTCAATGCTTTGGTTTCAGAGTTATAAGCGAAAATCTACATTTTACCCCTATGTTCTATTTTTAGCCATGACAGCCATTTTGGTTGGTTGGCTGGGTCACCGCACACATTTTTTAAATAAGATACCTAATAATGATTGTGGCTAAATTTGGTTAAATTTGGCCCAGTAGTTTCAGAGGAGAAGATTTTTGTAGTGATAACAAAAATTTACGAAAAATTTGTAAAAAATTACTATCAAGGGCAATAACTCATTAAGGGGTCAACTGACAATTTTGCCATTTGCTTTATTTGTAAATCTTACTTTGCTGAACATTATTGCTGTTTACAGTTTATCTCTATCTATAATAATATTCAAGATAATAACTAAAAACGGCAAAATGTCCTTAAAATTACCAATTCAGGGGCAGCAACCCAACAACTGATTGTCCAATTCATCTTCAGGGCAGATAGATCTTGACTTGATAAACAATTTTACTCATGTAAGATTTGCTCTAAATGCTATGGTTTCAGAGTTATAAGCCAAAATCAACATTTTACCCCTATGTTCTATTTTAGCCATGACGGCCATTTTGGTTGGTTGGCCTGGTCATCGGACACATATTTTAAACTAGATACCCCAATAATGAGTGTGGCCTAGTTTGGTTAAATTTGGCCCAGTAGTTTCAGAAGAGAAGATTTTTGTAAAAGGTAACGACGGCGGTCGACGACGACGGACGACGACGGACGCCGGACGACGACGGACGCCGGACGACGACGGACGCCGGACGACGACGGACGCCGGACGCCAAAATGAAAAAAGCTAACTTGGCCCATTGGGCCAGGTGAGTTTAAAACTATATATTAACAAAATAAATGAGTTTTCATGTTGACAAATTCACTGTAATATGTAGTATATCTATATAAATTTTGTTAGTCAAAGGTAGATAACTCCATGTTTAAAAATAATTCATATCATATACATTGTAGTTATATTTATGCACATGGCTTCTTTAATATTATTTCAAATTTGTATTTCAGATTGCCCAGCTTGATCGAGACTACCTGTCATTACCATTTGCTGAATATTGGGTTGACAGAGCTTTAATGGTAAGATGAAAAATTCATCACTTTGTATGTAAATCAGTGCCAATAAAAGGCAACTCCAAAATTTCTTATGTACAATAAATATTAATGTATAAAAACTCTTAAATAATTTTTATGCTAAAATTTAACAATTCACAAGCCCCCAATAAGAAATATTTAGCTTTCATATAGCATAATGGTACCACCAACCAGACAATTTACTGATCTTTGTTGTACTCAAAATAGTTAAGTCTTTACTTAGTTCGTTTATTTTTCAAAATGGGATAGTTTTCACACTTTTAAACATGTTTGACTGGATATTCAGTTCTGGTACCAAATAACTTATATTTCAATAAAACACATCTTATGATTGGATAAATGTTTTTGTGTCTTAATAGAATTGCGTGAATTCATGAAATATCCTATAAACTATATAAAATATCTTATATAAAAAAATAATCAAATATGTTATCTTATAAGTCTTATCTCTTACATGCCATATAGTTATAAGATATCTCATATAATTTTTATGAGATATATTATAAACTATATGAGATATGTCTTATAAACTATAGGAAATATATCTTATAAACTATATGAGATATCTCTTATAAACTATATGAGATATATCTTATAAACTATATGAGATATTTTATGAACGATTTGAGATATATCTGATAAAGTATATAAGATATCTTATAAACTATATAAAGATATCTTATAAACTATATGAGATATATCTTATTAACTATATGAGATAAATTATAAACTATATGGGATATCTTCTAAACTATATAACATATCTTCTAAACTATATTAGATATATCTGATAAACTATATGAAATATCTTATAAACTAGATGATATATCGTATAAAATATGAGATATATCTTATAAACTATATGAGATATCTTATGAACTATATGAGATATATCTGATAAAGTATATAAGATGTCTTATAAACTATATGAGATATATCTGATTAACTATATGAGATAACTTATTAACTATATGCGATATCTTATAAACTATATGAGATATCTTCTGAACTATATGAGATATATCTGATAAACTATATGAGATATCTAATAAACTATATGAGATATGAGATATATCTTATAAACTATATGAGATATCTTATAAACTATAGTAGATATCTTATAAACTATATGAGATATCTGATTAGCTACATGTGTATATGAGATATACTATAAACTATATGAGATAACTTATAAACTATATGAGATATCTTATTAACTATATGCGATATCTTATAAACTATATGAGATATCTTCTGAACTATATGAGATATATCTGATAAACTATATGAGATATCTAATAAACTATATGAGATATGAGATATATCTTATAAACTATATGAGATATCTTATAAACTATAGTAGATATCTTATAAACTATATGAGATATCTGATTAGCTACATGTGTATATGAGATATACTATAAACTATATGAGATAACTTATAAACTATATGAGATATCTTATAAACTATATGAGATATACTATAAACTATATGAGATATCTTTTAAAATATAAAACAAATTTTAAAAAATACTTGCTACATTTAAATGCTGGAAATTTCTTAAAGTCAATATTTTATATTGATTTCACTTCTATTTTAGGTTACAGAACAACAGGCAAAATTGGCTGTAAAGGAGACAAGAGGACAATCCAGCAATAAGAAATGGTTTTATTTAAGACAGTGGAGGATAACGGCATCTAGGTTTGGAGAAATTTCAAAGATGACCACAAGGAGAACTGTACAAAAACTATGTCAATCATTGTGTTCTCAAACGTTCCTAAATGTAAAATATGTATTGCATGGTAAAATGTACGAGCAGAAGGCAATATCACAGTTTGAACAAAAGTTTTAAATGAAATGTCAACCATGTGGACTGTTTATATCTGCTGACAAACCATTTATTTGAGCTTCCCCAGATGGTTTAATTGGAGATGATTGTGTTATGGAGGTGAAATGTACATATACAGGACGAGATTAGAGTATTGTGCCAGGAGTTAATTTTTCTTTCTTGGAATATGACAAGGAAAACAATATAACATTAAAACAAAACATCAAACTATTAAAACCAAATACAGGGTCAACTTTTCTATCACAGAGAGAACATTGTTATTTCATTGTATTTACATTTAAAGACCTCTTTGTTGAGAAAATTGGAATTAATCATGACTACTGTACTGGTTGCCTGCTTCCATAGTTGAAATTATTTTACTCCAAACACTTAAGGCCATATATTGCCTCAATGCTATAAAAAATTAATAAATTATTGAGACTGTAGTTTTTAATTGGTTATCCTCCCTTCTAATTTATAATCAATTCAGTGAGCCCCCCTATTTTTGTGGATACTTCTCAATTCACGAACCCCCGTGAAATATTTAATTATGTTTCCAGATGCAAAAATTGATATCCTACTTTCCCTAAATACAAAAATTAAATCCCTTTTTACATTAATACAAAAAAAAAAACTTGTAAAATCCTTCTACATTTTAACCAGCTCTTAACCTAGATTAAGAAAAATACATATACATTCCATATAACAGATAAGGGTGAATTTGAATTCGACTAAATACCAATAATGCTGGACTTGATAAAAAGCACCTTTTAAGATTATCACAATCTCTTCAATATTGATTGATGTTGAAACATTGAAAAAATTAAATAAACATGCTCAAAGCAATGAAGAGCATTAGGCACCGAAACTAGTTAAAAAGTATAATTACATTTTTTGTAATTAGTAGATACATTCCAGGAGTATACTTTGAAACTATTAAATAAGGTAAATTTTACTATCTTTGGTTAAATTACAATATTAATATAAAAATAGGACCCTTTGAAAATCTAGGTAAATTTATCAACAATTGCATTTTGAAATTTGTCAATGCAAAACAAACAAATACAATTCTGTTACTCAGTGACAGTTTTGTGTTTGGTAATTCAGATTTAAGAATTTTGAAACGTTTGGCTAATCCTATTACACGTTCTATATGGATACCCTTGGATGCAACACGTCTATCCCTCACAATTTCTTCTGGCTCTAGTTGTGATTTTCCTTTCAGTATTGTAGGCGTATTAACTTAAACATTTTTGTTTGCAAAAAGGTCTTGAACCAAAATACCTCGATCCGCCATAATACTATCCCCAGATTCAAACCTGGTATTATCTAAAAGACTTGAGTCTTCAATAGTCTGCCTTGTCATTGATAGATCCCCCATAGCAGTCTGAAATATACGATATAGCACCTCTTGGGGTACACCCTACCATAGTTTTCACAGTATTTTTGTGCTTGTAGGAAGACCAAGTCACACTCTGAATGTTCAGGTCTTGAGGATAACTCGAGTCCTTTGAAATTTTCTTTGAAAATCTTCTGGCATATGCTTTTCAACAATGTCTCTTGATGGCCAAATATTTAATTCATACAGTTGAAAATAAAGGGAGTAAATCCAGATATAAAAAATTCTAGCAATGGTAGAAACAGATAAATTATAAAGCAATGATAATTCTACATCTTCTTTGGCACATCTGAGTTTTATCAATGTTATAAATAGCTGATTTGCTGGATGAAGGGTTGAACATTGATATTTGAGCTCATATGCAACAGGACCTAGTGCATGGAATAAGAATAAGATTTTATTTAATAGCGTTTAAAAAGAAAACTTTGTTCCACATGCAATCACATTCATTGAGTAAGTTGGCCCATGGCAAACAACCAAGTCTCCATGTTGCAGATGTGACCTATAATTGGTTGTATTTACAATTTGAGTAACTTTGTTGTGTGAGTCAATGCCCAATGTTGAAAGCTGCACTGTGACCTTCATGCATAATTGCTTATTTTTGTACTTAATGTATTCAATGGAGAGTTGGTGCCATTGGCAATCATAATACCACATCTTCGTAGGTTAAAATTATTTCAATTTGTGCTTCATTAAACCTGGAGTGAATACATGCATGTAATAAAACAACACATTGATGACAAACAGCTAATTATAGATTATGAGCCGCTTACATTTTTTACATACATTCGTAACTCCCATATACATCAATTTAACCTAAGTAGGAGATGACAATACATTTTTCTTTTTATTTATGAAATTATCTGAAATTATTTTGACCCCCAACTTTCCATTATTATGATCATATTATTATTTTAAAAAATTTGGATTTTTTTCCTATCTATTAAATAATGCCATACTCACATTCCCTTTACTTGTAGTCTTCTTGAAAATGAAAAACGAAACCACAAAGCAACACCACGAACTTTAAAACACAAATTCATGCTAAAACAATAACATTTTTTTTGGAACAATATGTCGGTCACCTGTGATAAGGATTGTGCCCGATACATGTGATCCTTGAAAATTTACAGGTTTTTAGAAATACTAATTATAAAAATATACACAATGATATATTAGAAAAGGTAAAACACAAGCTTGAACAGTTAATGTAACTTTTGATATCAATACTAAGCTACTAACATGAATGCTGCTTATAATTAACAGGGAAAAATTGATATATTTTGTTTATTTAATGTTTACCTTCCACCCCTAAAAAAGCACTTTCTGGTCACAAAAAAATCCAACTTCTGACATTATAATGTATGCCGATAATTTTAAGAGTAATAGAATACGAATAAACTACCCGTAGATCATACAAAATTTACCTAATAATGTCTCCTTGTAATTATTTACTGTAAAATGTTGATGACAAACAATGTCGTGTTTTCCCGGTTTCCATAGACCTTTTGTAGGGTCAGATCTTTTAAGGGCAACCCTCCACTTAAGACACAGCTCAGGATTTGAAGGGATTTTGTGACTACTACTCAAAGAACATCCTGGGACACAACATCTTGTTCATTTGTTGTTGGCATCTTGTTATTACCTCAGGACGTTAGAGAACGCCATACATTTACATTAGATACAAGCGTCTAACTGATAAAAAAACCCGCTCAGGTAACCACCGCTAATCTTCCGGATGAAATTGGTGATTATTAACTATTGCATCTCTCCATCTAAATTTGCATGATTCATTACAAAAACTGTTATCTGCTATATCCAATTCCTAAATAATCGGAGGCACTCGATATACTTTAAGCAAACTTCCACCTATTATATCTATCATGATCTATAGAATAACTTGCTGACAATATTGACAAAGGGTATTTTACATTGGTTTTAATGGTAGTAAATTGTTGAATTTGTGATAAAACGTGTATGCATATGCAAGAAGTTTGAGCATAAATAGTTAGATAACGTCTATCATCGAAATTACTTGAAAATATACTGTTCCATCAGAGATATCATAATGAAAACTTTGGCGATTTGATCATGTTGATGAAAACAAAATAGGAAAAAGTCTAAATTTTAATGCAATTCGTTTGTTACGATAATATTCATTGGATGTTGACAAATATTTTGAGGGGTTATATTCCACGTTCTACCAGTCCGTTACTAAAACAGCAACCACTTTGAATTCCAATTTTTTAGGGTATGTCATTTTTCAATTATTAAACAAGAAAGTCACATTTAGAGCTTCAAAATCTTCTTTTTTGTCTATATTGAAACCATTCTGAAGCGTACGAAAAGTATAAATACGTCTAGTATTTATGATTGACACCCAGAGTATACATCTGACGTCACATTGTTTGGATGCAAAATCGATGCAACAGTTTTGCGGACTTTTTCATTTATTGCATTTTGAAATTTATCATAATATGTTGCATTAGAATGGAAATAACGGTATTGTATTTTAAGCTTGGTCTTCGTTAAACTTAATTATACTGACCTATCTCCGCTCCGCGTCGCTAGGTAAACTGAATTCGCCACAGTAAAATCTACGTTTTACTAAGGCCAAGCTTAAAATACAACACAATTATCTCCCAAGCTTAACCTGGAGTAGAAATTAGAGATTTGCGTTCGGGATATAGACATTTTGATTTAATGCGTTCTTCAGTTCATAAGAGTAAACATTCATTAAAACAATTTCTTTATTGGTATACGGCCAGTAAGCCTGTAATACCTCTTGGAATAAACGTCGAGTTGTCAACCAAGATATGATATATAAATGCATGTTGGGGATTTTCATGCGTTGTAGAAGACCCTTGGTAGCATTTTGTTGATTTTACTGCTCTTTGTTTGGGTTGTTGTCTTTTTGACAAAATTCCCCATTTCCATTTTGAATTTTTTGTAACCTAATTTACCAAACCAGATTGCATGAATATTATCTAAAAGAAGATGTTTTTTGATAGCCAATAAGACGACTATTCATCAGCGATCAAATGGCGTAGATGTTAGCCGTACGGCCTTCAATAATACAAAGAGAAAGATTAATACCGCAAAGCTATAAGGTGTCTACAATAACAGATGTAAAACTAATAAAAATTAGAAACCCAATTTATGCACAAATTAATCGGGAAACAACTTTGATATATAGGCATATAAAGAAAATTAATGGTTAATATGTTTGCCGGGTCCCACATTCACTTAAGCTAGCTAGGACAGTGGTGTTAAGTCACAACTTAAGAACAAACTATAAATGTTATTTGCAAATCACGAAATAAAGAATACTCTCAGTTACTAAAAGCTAATAAAAATTTAAACAAAATAAGAAAAGTCGTGTATCCACGACAAATGGTAAAGTAAATACACATGTTTATATTGTAAGAAATAAACTCATCATCGATACCAGTATTGAAATTGTGTACGCCAGACGCGAGTTTCACATAAAAAAAAGATTCATTAGTGACGCTTATTTCCCTTACTATATTTTTCAGAATTTAAAGTGTTATTATTTAATTAAAACAATTCAACAACTGCAACGTTGGTTTATGTTTGATTAAAGTGATACCATTCATGATCTTTGAGAGTAAAGGTTAATGTCATGATTAAAGGTGATATTATTATCTGTAACGGCTCCGATAGAACGATAACAATTCCTAAATGACTGATGTTTGTAGTGTGAAAGGTATAGAGTTTATCTAACACGAAATTTAAGTAATTTACATACTGTGAGTATAGATATGGTATCTATTTCATGTGTCGTGTGGAAGTTAGACATATCTTTATCTTTAAAACTGATATGTTAACCCAGACAATCAACCTTTGTTGTAACAGTTGTTTCATGTTCACTTTATATTTTAGATTGATATATAAAGTTGCTATCTAGTGTTTAGGATACAGGATATATATATACAACTAGAGGGGCACAAATGTTTCTAGTCAGAGACAGATATAGGACTACAAATAAGACGACTGTGTGGTTTGGTAGATTATGTCGGATTTAAAAATCAATTAAGTAACTGAATTTCTTATTTCAACTAAAAGATCTCATTATACCTGACTTCATGAGAATCTAAAAATTACAGTTGTTTTTCTTCATCTTTTTTTTTGGGGGGGGGGGGATTAAACCCAGAATCTTTTTGTTTTGATTTTTTTCCTCTCTTAAAAGAAAAATGAATCTCTGGCGTTATTATAACTTTTCATCGAGCAAAAATTTAGGTTGACAAATATGTGAGATACATTTACGACCGTTTTGTTTTGTTTTTTATGCTCGCCTTCCGTTTTTCCCGACGGAATTGACTGACAATTGGTCATGACGGGACTTTTTGTTACTAGCTATAAGATAAGGGTATTGCTCCTTTCTGTTTGGTGTAGAAATTCCTGTAGCTGCCTACATTTACTTCATTATAAATTAATGGATAGTTTTCCCAAGGGCAATCATTCCAAATCGTGTTATAAATTCTATTAAAGCACCAAAAAAGGCTTTAACTCCAGAAATAATTTTGGAATACAGAGTAAATTCCTCAACTTATTTAATCATTTTACACAAAATTATCATACACGTCGAAAATGTCAATGGTAACAACTATTTTGTTAAGATCTGTACCTGTTCCTCTTTTAAAGACACTGATATCAAACGACACTTATAGCAAGAAATTGATTTTGATTTTTGTCTTTCTTGTATCAGTCAGTGATGTGCCTTAGATTTTCATTGTTTTTTATTTAAAAAAAATGCACATAGAAATGAAGTCATTTTTTTCGTTTTTTGGAAATTAGCCTATCTTTCTTATCTGTATTGGTTTTTTATACTCTATTATTGTCATTGTATCTATAATTCGGGATTTTTCAATGCTTACGTTACTTCTCACACATTATTAAATAAAGGTTTGTCATCGATCTCGAAAATTCTTGTTGTAATTGCACAACAAATTAAGACCAACACAGCCCATATAAAAGCCTCACTTTTAATACATCATCAATCAGAAGAAAACTTTCGATCAATGGAGGAAGATATTGAAAGATTCGATATACACACAAACACATATTTTCCAATGCTTTTGGGTGATTTTGGGCGAGACGCAATTAGACTGTTTTCTAACATGCCCAACCAGTTTGTCTGCGCTGCCTTCGTTTCGTACAGGGAAATGGAAAATAGGGACATACACGTAATTACAGACGCAAGGGCACAGTTACGTTTTCCTGATCGATGTCGTGACGATTTTCGAGATAACTTTGTGTCAAACAATAGATTGGTTCTTTTGTTAAATCTTCCAGTTGCCGAAACAAGTGTCCACGGAGAAGCCAGATTATTAGACTGTGATTCAAACCTTTGTTAGGAAATACACAACCTCTACAACTTTGAACATGAAAACAATGCAAACATTTTTCAACAGATGGAAAAGCAGTTTTTCGATGAATTCGGAGACCAAGAAAAATATTTAATATGCATGTTTTCTTATTATATTCCTTGTACCATCCCAAGGCACAATTGTGCAGAACTTATACAAAAATATTCCATAAAGCATGGAAAGCCCATTATACTATCATATGAGCGTGCCTTTAAGAATACTAACCTAAAATTGGCTCGTTAGATTTTGAAAACTAACAATAACGTTTTGTGTGTACCTCCTGCATACTACAGACATGAAAGTACGAATGGAACTCACAAAACCATATGTACAAGACAAAGACGAAAAAAGAATGGTAAATCATCTAAATCTTTTATCAACTATTACCTTGATTCATTTGATCATTTCGGCCAAGGAAGAGTGCACGATGCTTAAGAAAACGTCGTTTATAAATCAGTTTAGAATTAAGTTATAGTTGTCAGAATAATTACTGTGTTGAGTTTCCAAAGACTTAAACATGAACACTTCAGAAGTATCAGAATAGAAGGACACTTGAATTACCAGCCCTATAGAAATGGAAATCCGTTTGCGATGTGAAAATCAGATACCTGGTCTTTCTTTGTAAATACTGTGGAAAGACATTGAATATTTTCCCATACCACTGATGTAATGTCCGTGAACGGTTATCGTTATAAATGCATACATCATGGACATTTTGCTCACATGTGTATATTTTTTTCATGAAGTCATGTGATAACCAAAATCCATAGAAGAAGTCAAACATGTCAAAATAAAACTTTCAGCAGGACAGCTACATAATCGAAAGTTTATTGAGAAGAATTATGCTGAAATGCAAGACTGTCATTTAATAAGACAACTAAAAGACGAATTCAGAGACACAAAGTAGATTATTCTAACTGTATAAATGGAAATCAAAATTTGCTTAGTTAACTTTCAATCGCCGAAAATTAAAGTGTACGAGTTAGAACATTAGAGATCATATTTTGATAAAATAAAATGTATTATACATTAAACATTTTATTTATTTAAAGTGAACTCTTTCTTGATATTGTATTATCAATTAATAATTAATATGATTCATTCTATGATAGGCATAATAAGTGAATATTTTAAATAATATTTGTTTTAATCATGAAGTATTCTGAATATCTTTTGAATTTACTATAAAATGTTTTATATTATATAGATACACTCATTATAGATACAAGGACTAAATTTTGTATATACGCTAGACGCGCGTTTCGTCACAAAAGACAAATCGGTGACGCTCGAATCCAAAAAAGTTAAAAAGGCCAAATAAATTACGAAGATCATTGAGGACCAAAATTCCTAAAAGTTTTGCCAAATACACCTAAGATAATCTATTCCTGAGGTGGAAAAGTTATTCCATTAATATTTAATGTTAATTTTTTTTTTTAAATATAATTTAAAAAAATATCGTTGATGTTATGTTTGGATATTCTGTAAATATCATGTTCAATAAATGAATATCTTTTATCATATATTATATTTGTTGTCAAAATAATATCAACTTCTAATCTGATTATTGATGTAAAAAAGTAGATTTACTTTGTTAATGAAAGTCCAAATTAAGAAAATATTTATATCTTAACAGCTGATCAATTAGGACGTTTTTTTATTAAAAAAAAACAAAACAAACTCATCAATAACGGTTAATCAACACATTTTAAAACAATTGGGTATACAGTAAATTTTACGACCATCAAATAATACCAAGACATCGGCATTCATGTATAGACTTCAACAATTGACAGGTAACTATGCATGGCTCTACATGGTCTACAGAAGTTCTAAATATGTTTTTAAAAAGAAAGATCTGCACTGAGATTAAATTTCATGACAAACTTTCAATTATAATAAACAAACTGAATCACAGATGTGATTATGTATAACTCATCACTAAAGTGAGAAGTTAACAAAAATCCCAATCAGGTGAACGAAACACACACCATTACGTAAAAATCAGGTTTAAAAGACAAACATACTTTCTTAGTCATTCGGTCCCTTGTGGAGAGTTTTCTTGTTGCCAATTATAGCACATCTTCTTTTTTAGTCATAAAAAATATATTTAGAGACTGTCTAAGAGTTTGTCAAAGATATCAGATTTTTTTCATCGCTCCATACATAATCCATATCAATATTTATTTCTATTTGTTGTTTTTATGAATATTCAACAAATATTTGGTCAAAAATACAAAAACAATATTCCTTATTAGCGGGCTGGTCATTTCTTGTTGGTCATTTATGGATTGTTGTCGTATCTTTTTGCAGTTTTGACTCTTTTGTTTTTCCGTCAATTATTGATCTTTAGTATTATTCTAGGTTGTTTTTTTGTTCTTTTTAAGACATATAAGCGTTTTATTCCTAAATATTTCCTGTATACAATTACCTTAGTCGTCCAGGAACAGGCTAAACGTCTCTGTTTACAAAATGAACAATCTATCCAGGGGAAATTGAAGGCAATACAAATTTAGTCTACCTTTTACCTTGGATTTACAATTAGTGTAAAAAAATATAACCATATAATGTTAGAAGCATCTAACAGTTCCATAATTATTTTAAAGTAGTAAGTACATTTAAATAATAAGATACCCACACAAAAAATGTGCATTTCCTACAATAAACATGATAGTTTAACTTTTTTATCATTTTTTTTTTATATTTGTATAAATTGTTAACATCGATATTCTTATACGATAAACCATACAAAAATGCACTTTGACTCAAGCTTATACTATAATCACTGTCTAAATTTTCATTATAACCGACTCCAATTTAGTCTTATCAATGATGTCAACGCCTTTCAAAAGAAGAACAAATTTTAGATTATTAAATTTTGTTTCCAGATATTATAAATATCTTGCTGTGCTTTAGGTGTTTTGTTAAATTTATTTGATTTCCTAATTTTCCATAGTGTCCATTTAAAATATATGATCATTATGTTTAAAAAATTATCATATTTTTATTCTCCCGTGTTTTTACCTAACATAATGTCCTTTTCAACAAAAGAATAATTTAATCCTATGTTTGATTTGATTAGTATTTCTTGGAGATTTTTTAAAATTAACTGTGATGCACTACAACTAAAAAATAGGTGTTGATCTCCATTGAAATTCTTTTACTTTATTTTCAATTTTCAAATGTTTTAGTCCCGACCACATATTTTCCCAAGGTATATTTGTTCCAAATATTTCTTCCCGCTTAATTTGACATTTGGAGATACATCTTTATTTAAAACCGTACGAATATATTTGAGTTTTAACTTTGATGGTTTAAGTTAATGATATCAAGGTAATTTGATATCTTTAATTTACTTTCATAATGTAAATTCTGGTTTCCGCAAGATTTTTGCACGAAATCGTTAGGAATTGCCTGTTTAATTTTTGAAAATTCGGAGATACAATTTCTTCGATCAATTAGCTTCCTATAAATTTCAGTACAGCTAGTAAAATATTTAGTTTCTGAATTCCAAATGTCCTGGATAGTTGTGATATCGCTTTTTAAAAAAGAAGAGTAGAAGAATTGTTTATTTCTTAAACGATTGGAAGAGTTTCCAAATATTCTCGTATTTAAAAAAGCACTTTTATTTGAAGGTGTTTCAACATTTTGAATGAATCCTGTCTACGTATGTATAATTTTGTGATAAACTTGTGGCAGTTGGTTCATATCTAAACCATTTAAACTTGAACACTTACATACAAAAAAGGCATCATTATATTTTTCATCAAATTTCCGCGGCCAATACTTACCGATCGCATTCCAGCTTTCTAATGGCTCCTGAATTCCACGATTTTCAAGTTTTGTTTGTTTACTTTTTATAAACGTATCTATACTTAGCATTCCCATGCCCCCTTTTATTTCATTCAAACAGCAGACATTTCTATCTACCTGATTCACTTTTCCGTCCCATATAAAGTTCCAAATTATAGCATTCAGCTCTTTAGAATATTTATCCGGAATTCCTCGTATTTCGATCTCGCACGAACAGAGAAAAGTATCATATTTTTTACTATAATGTTTTAAATGTTAATGTAAGCTTCCTGCTTTTCCATACGTGTATACAATTTTTACTTTTTTTTATCATTTTTCTCCAAATATCATCGTCATCTATTCCATAGCCATGACACAGTCCTAATGTATAACATTGCCTGTGATCCATTTGATTTTATCAAATTTTAATCGTTTTCTTTTAGAAGCCCCTAAAAGTAAGCCATTTGGTTTGTCATAGTTTATTCTAGAACCCGAAGCTTTTTCGTATAAAGACAAAATTTTAAAGTATTTTCTACCGATTTTTCATTTTTATTAAAAACCTGGGTGTCATCTGCAAACATACATAATTGAGTTTCTATAAAGTTCCCTCCCCACCTGGTTATTTTAATCCTTCTATTTTAGTGTTTCCCCTAATAGCACATGCCATAGGTTCAGCCTGTATGATATACAAGAGAGGCGCTATTGGACACCCTTGCATAGCTGAGCGCGTAATCGAAAAGTATCTTGATACAAATCCATTTGTTTTAATACACGTAGTAGCATTGTATAATAGCATTTTTATCCATGCTCTAGATTTCCCGCCAAATTCAAATATCTCCAATACCAAATCTATCCATTCCCATTCAACCCTATCGAACGCTTTTTGTTGATCCAAAAATGGTATAATCCCTTCTTCATCTTCGTTGTCAATATATTATATAATGTCCTGAATCATTCGGTTAGCCTCGCTGATATTTCAACCTTTAACAAACCCTTTCTGATCGGTATGAATAATTTAAGGCAGTACTATCTTAAGTCTTTCAGATAGAATCTTTGCAATAATTTTGGAATCAAATTTAGTAGAGTTAGCGGTCTCCAATTTTCTATATTTTCCGTTTCTCCTCCTTTATATAGTAAGGTTAAGACCCCCTCATGTTGAGAGTTACTCAATATAGTATCATTAAAACTTTCTTGTAGTAAACTAAAGAAATCGGTTTTTATTATGTCCCAGTTATAAAACATAAAATTCTGATATTATACCATCTTCGCCAGGTGATTTGTTCTGTTTAAGTAATTTAAGTACCCTTTCTACTTCACAAATATTCATTATTCTAGGTTTAATAATTGCTTGTCATCCATCTTGGTCATTACAAAATTACAAAATAAATGTAAACATTTTTGTTTTGGGCTAGGTGAGGCACAACTCCGGGTGCGAGTTTTTCTTGCTGTGTTTCAGACCCATTGATGGACTTCGGTTGTTGTCTGCTCTCAGGTCGACTTGTTGTCTCTATAACGCATTCCCCATTTCCATCCTCAATATCATCTGAGTAAGCATAATAACAAATGAACTGGCTTTGTTATGTCCATAAGTGATTTAATATGAAATCCTGTCAATAAAGCAAAGCATCAAAGCACAAAACAAATCCGAATTGATCATCAACTTATTCGATTGTCAACTAACGATATAATAAATAAATTGTGATTTACGGCCACGGTTTGTAACATAATAATCGGGTCCATATGTCAAAATGAATACTCATACACCAAACCCCATTAGAAATTGTATTGTCAAATAATTATTTTCCAACGTAAGTGATGTCCTTAAACATGTGACCTTGTAATGGAAAAAAAATAAATACCATACGATTGGTCAAAGGGTAATATACTTCTTTCGCATGGGTAGTTGCCAGTATAGAGATGAAATTATTAGGTGTGTTCGTCGAATATAGTTTGAACACGCTCTGTGCCAGTATTAAGTTAACCAGATATGAAGCTTACCTTTGAGTGTCGGTTGTAAGACCTCATTCTAAAGAGGATTGTTGAGTAACGGTACATAAACTAACTGTATGAAATAAACTCATTCACCTTTTAACTCTCAGTAGGTAAACACAGGAACATACTGCACACGCAGATAAAGTGTTGAACTACAGCAAACTTACTCTTAGACACAGCATATAAAACTGTTCAGTAGTGTGCTTTTTATTGGAACACCTATAACTTGGTAAACCTACACTTTCTCATGAGTACCATACCTCGTAACGCATTATTAATTCAAAATAAATATTCATTTAAAAAACCTTATCTTGAATGTTTTGATCATGAAACGACATATAGTCCTTACAATAAAGAAAATACATGTAATTATTTCGATCACGGTAAAATCAAGAAGGACGAGGGAAGCATTGGATATAACTATAAAACTCTTGATTAAATAACTTCCCTTAATTTAAGATTGAAAATATAAATTATTTAGAATTTGAGGAGAATCCAGTCCTTTTCCTTGAAGTTTATGGATCTAAAACTAATGTTTCTTTGAAAACTTCCTTTGGCGAATATTAACAAAAATGTTGTGTAATTCTAAGGGAAATTCTTAAAATTTGACTTATTACGAATGGGGAAGGTTGAAATCATATTTTTTTTTTTTAATTTGGCCGACAACTTAAGAAATCAGGTAAGTTAATAGTTATTTAACTTTAAAAATCAATCTACAAGGTATTTCCCTGTATGCGAACAAATCATGAACAATGTTTTCTTGCATATGTATTTCTGTTTTGAATATTGCTTTTTAAGGATTTTCCGTCATTCTATATCATCTTATACAGCAATTATACTACGGTTACGCTTCCGAATTTTAAACGAAAAAGGCTGAAAGATTTCAAAGTAGACAATGTTTATTCGTACAAAAGCCTTAAAAAGTTTACAATTCACCTATATGCGGACAAAGTGTTGATTCGACATAGGAACTGGAATAGTGGCATTTTTTTTTAAGGGGCAAATATAATCCTATTGTAATGGCTGCCGCCATGATAAGGCAAAATGGCAACTATGCAAATTAGCAAAGTACCCAAAATTTTGCCATATTCTTGGATACCACATTAGTTACTAGTAAACAGTGCGTGAACTGGTGACAAAATATTATCGCCCCTGTAAACAGTGGGCTCTTCTGACTAGAGGTAATCGGTAAAGAATAGCGGAAAATGGTGTACATTGTTTACGAGCTTGAAATGAGCTAACACAGACGAACTGAGACGTGTCAACGTAATGTGAATATGATAATGCACCAGGTAATTTATTAATTGTTAAGTTTATCACATCATCGTATCTTCATATGATAGGTAAATAAGTGAATTTTCGATTTTAAGTGTCGTCAGGGTTCAAACCTGGAATCATGCCAACCTTTCATTATTTTTTTTTAACACTAACCTATAGTCGGAACATCTTGATTTTAAAATTTGTAAAGTTAATTATGCTGCTTGACATATATTTTTTTGGGGAAAAAAATTGATATGCAGTCAAATGTGGCAGTTTTTAATATGTGTTGCTATGTGAAATAAAGGGAAGTAAATTAAAGTAAAAGAAGGCGCGCTTTTTCAAATAGTAAACAATTTAATTCAGATGCATAGTATTTTGTCAAATGATAAAGATTATCGTAGAAACTTGCTAGAAATTGATCTAATTTATAAAAGATATACAACGTGACATACTGAAATCTGAAAAGGGGTAAAATCACCATACCTTGAACAAATTCAGTTAAAAAAAAGGGGGGGGGGGTAAAATGCTACGAAATTTAGATTTTATTTATTTTTTGTCGACAGCCAAAAGATGATTTGATATGTAACTAATTCCTTTTTCAATTTCATTGTAAAGTAAAATTGGCTTTTTTTGGGGTCTCTGTTTATTGTGGTCTGATGTTTTCAGGTTCTCTTTGGATTGCCAAATAATATTATAATCATCTAATTGAATGTTCAAATTATTTTGCAGCGATGGTGTGTATGGAAGGAAGACTGTCATAAAACCCAACAGATCCGGATGGCCCTTTAAATAATTGCTTAACATCAATAGCGAGTGTTTGATTTAGCACAAGTTTAGCCAGGTTTTCCTTGTAATTGTGGCAGAAAAACCACTAGACAGTGTCATGCATTGAAAGGATATCAAACGGATGTTTTATGGAATGATTCTCATACATATAAAATCATGCATAGGAATGTGGAGCTAGTGTCTTTCATGCAGCAATTTTTAATTTCCAATATAAACTCTGAAAAGACAAGAGCATAGAAATGTATACCAATGAGAAACATTCTTTGTGAATAAAATCATTCCAAAACTTAAATGTGTCATTAGTGTTGCATTATTTATCAGTAGAGATAATCAGATTCCAGTAAGATTGTCCAACTGATGGTTTTTGTTTGTAATCATTTTTGTAAATCTTAGTTGTTTTGACAATCCGGGCCGTGCATGTTGCCCGGCTGCCCCTTTCAGTGTGAGACAATATTTTGTTTATGATAAACAAAATCACTGATTCAAGACTGGAGCGGACCCCTTTTAGGCAGGGGGAAGATTTTTTTTTACAGAGTCAAACATTTTTCCTAATAATAATACATTGAGATTTAATATATACTTTGTTATATGTAGTGTGTATATTAAAGTATTGCCAACAAAATTCATCAAATTTGGGATCATAATACTGTTTAAGAAAAACCCTTAGCCCCTGTACATCATAAAAGTTCATAATCTTCTGTAACACACGTGCATGGTTAATTCGGATCACATATTTTCTATTCCGATGTTATAAGAATTCGAAGGTTCATATCATTTACAATATCATTCAAAAAAATTCTGGGATTTTTTTTTACTATCAACGTTGAACCTCGAGGTTACATTGTAGTAAAAAAAATCCAATAAAAACGTTGAATGTAAAGGATATGCACCTTTAAATCCTATATTGTAGGACTCATGTTGTTCAAACATAATGTGTTGTTCAATTATGTTATGATGATTTTGATAAACTTCACATTAGGTAATCTTTCACGTATATTGATTACATTATATCGAGTTGTCCCAACGATATACTTGTCGGTGTGCTCGATCATACGAATTTACCGACATTCATATAGACAAAATGACACAACTTTGAAAAATTCTTGTGACGAAACTACATTTCGGAACACGTTAAAAATTGGATACCCAGAGCTACATTATTAAGATTTGATATATATTTTTTTCAAAAAAAAAGAAAAATATGCAGGCAAATGTGGCAGTTTTTTACACACCCCTATGTTGAACAATAGGTTGTTCAATTAACAGCATGTTTGGCAATTAAAAAATCATATATTAACACATTTAGCTTTAACATATACTTTATTTATAGTGGTTGTATAAAAGTTATATAATGGTTTTGTGTTTTAAGAGATATTCATCTCTATGCATATCGGGTTTTATGCGTAAATTGTCTCTCCTGTTTTTAGACCTTTTCTATCTCTTTCATAAGAAGAGTGACTTTTCTATTGTTCTAGTGTCACTGGAAATCCCACTGTAAATGCATATCCCACATGCATCTGTACTTGATATCTTGCTACTTAGATGAGAGAAATGAATAATATCAAAATTTAAATTGTCTTATGCGTCTTAAATTGTGGTACTCAGATGTCCGATTATGTTAAATTCCCGGTCTAAAATTTAGGCGATGGTAGCTTATAGCCTTGTCTTATATTTCTGTATTTTCCGGTTCAGGAGGATACATTAATAGAACCCAATCAGAAAATGTGAATTGTAAATGGAATGAACATCATCGATATATCTGAATAAGATATTTAATGATCTAGCTTCTTTGATCTACTCTCGACAAGTTTATTAAAGAACTCTGACTCAAACGAAAATAAACAGAGGATGGCAAGAAAATGCACATAGTTCGTCACCCTAGAAATGCCGACCGTGAATTAGTTACCTGTCAGATTAATCTACTCTTAAAGGAGGGTAGTTAACCTTACCTAATAATGACTAGTAAGCTGACGAAACATATTACCGTTACCTTCACAATCATTGCAATCTGCTGTAAGTGAACAGAGCTACTACGTGTGTTAGTTTCGTGCTGTAGAGAATGCTCGATCATACAAAATATGAATCACCATTGTATAGTAACGTTTTCAGTATTGCGCGCTATGTGTTTGGAATAAACAAAATAAGGTTATGTGTTTCAAAATCTAATGCTCTCTCCTACTTCTGATTCTGCTGTCCGTAATTAGGCTACATCACATATGGCATGTATAACATTGTCTGTATGTATTATTCATCAAAAACTGAAGTCAAGACGTATACTTGTTAATAAAATCTCGTGTGTAGTTATTTTAAAATATAAGATGTGTTCAGAAAATCGACGTCTTCATACTTATAAGACACATTTAGCAACACAAACACACGAAGCTTACTAAAAGTGAGTGTACCAAATATCGAAATGTTGAACAGATTTTAAAATTTAGTTTGAAAAACAAAGAAAATTTAACCGAGACTAGTGAAAGACAATAGAGCTTTGATATGGCTGATTCGTAATTTTTTTTTTTTTGGTGTTTAAATCAGGTATCATTTCGTTCTAATTTGAATTTGATTTTTCGTTTCTTAATATTTTTCTTGGTGTGTCTCAGTTTTTGGGGGTTTTGTTTAAGTTTTTATGACTAATGATCCACTATTTGAATTGTCATGTAAGGTCGGCTTGTGCGCGGTCACTAAAAGGCGGAAGTTTTTAATCAGGCTTACCAAGTTCATATCTCCCGGGACGAAATCGATCATTTGAGGAGCAGTTGATACACCAGGTGCATCAAGCTTATCACATTTGCTAGTATAAAAACTTAATACTTTATCATGTATTTATACAAATAAAATCAGATAGCTGGCCTTAATATGCCTTTTCATGGAGGAAATAATTAATTCGACAACTATATCAGATATATTTTTGACTGTGGGGGTTTAATCTTACTTTTAAATAATCCCGTCATTTGTTTTTGGTTAATTGTTTTGAACATAATGCAGGCCGGTTTTTTTTTAGAAAGATTTGCTTTTCGCCTTGTCATTGCGGATCTTTTAATAGCTTATTGCAAGGTATGGTATTTCGCATTGCTGTTGGGCGTACAGATTTCTTTATCTGCCATTAATTTACGCAATTTGAATCCGATGGATAGTTGTGCATGTTGTGTGAATGGATATCATACTTAATCGTCTTATTTTAATTAAAGCAACAGAAATATGCTCACATGCAGGAATAGTTCTTGACTACTTCAGTCATTTACACGAAATTGCTGTGGAGTGAAATGCCAGCAGGAAACATCAAATTTTGTAAAGATTTAAACTTGTACCTTCTCTTAAAATCACTGATATTTCATCCAAAGTTTTAACATGAAACTGAATTTCATTTTTCTGTGACTTGTCAGACAGAAAACTTGTTTATATAAGAATATACTATAGATACCCTCAAAGATATATGCCTAAAATTTAAATTTGTTTTATCTTTAAAGAAATGAAAATAGATATGAAATCATTTGTTTTCAGTTTATTGAAAATGGGCTTGTCTTAATTAACTGTTGTGGTTTTTTAATATCTTATTATAGTTATTTTAACTTTTGTTCTGGACTTTTTAGCTCTTACGTTATTTGTATTTTAACATAACATCAAAGAACCATTTGTCATCTCTCTAAAAAAATCTTAATGAATTTGCGCAACAAATCTTAACTATCCATGTATATATTAAATATGACTCACTTTGTGTTTTTTACTTAAGCTATCAATTCGCAAACGGGTCTGGTCAATCTTTTTTCGATCAATGGCGAACAATATTGAACTATTCAATATACACACAAAAGCTAATATTCCAAAGCTATTGGAAGATTTTAGACGAGAAGTAAAGATTGTGTACCCTGATATGCCTGACCAGTTTGTATGCGCTGCCTTCGTTAACTACAGGGAAATGGATAATTGAGATATAAACGTAATTACTGATTCAAGGGAACAGCTACATAGTCTTAATCGATTTAATGTCAATATTCTGGATAATTATGTATTATTTAGTAGATTGGTTGTTTTGTTTAATATTCAAGTTGCAAATACTAGTGTCCACGGAGAAGCAAGATTATTGGACTCTGATTCACAACTGCGCCAGGAAATATGCAGTAATCACAATTTTGAACATGAAAACAATCCAAACATTTTTCTACAAATGGAGAATCAATTTGTCGAAGAATTTGGAGACCAAGAACAATATATTATATGCATGTTTTCACATTACATTCCATGTACTATCCCAGGGCATAAATGTGCAGAACTTATAAAATAGTATTCAGAAAGGAATGGAAAGCAAATCATACTTTCATATGATTGTGCCTCTTTGGGCACTAACCTTCAATTGGCTCTTAATATTATGAAAGCTAACAATAATGTTTTATGTGTAAATCCTTCCTACTACATCCATGAACAAGAATGTAGTAATGGACAAGGACAAGAAAAAAATGATAAATCGTCTAAATCTGTTTTTAATTATTTCCTTGATTCAAATGATTATTTCGGGACAAGGAAGAATTCACGATGTTTAAATAAACGTCGTTTATAAATCAGTTTAGAATAAATTAATAGTAATAGGAATACACGCTATATATACGAGTTAAAACATTATAAAGCCATGATTTGGTAAAGTAAAAAATATAATTTTAAAATTTTATATAATAAAGGTATATTTTTAATGATATTGTGTAATCAATGATATACTTATATGAATCACTTATTATATATATAATGAGAGAGAGTTTAAAATATTTTTTGAAATGATTATGAATTACGTTTTGGTATAATTATAGAATATTTTATATTATATGATGGCTATCTAATTAACATGTCATACAAAATGCAGTTGGTTCATAATAACATATTTTCCGTTAATGTTATTAATGGATATTTTATGAAATATATTGTACGGTAAATGAATATTTTTTATTATATATTGTACATGTATTTCAAAATAATAACAACGTCTGATTGCAAATGTAAAACAAAAAGAGTAGACACCAATTGCTAATAAAGATAAAAAAAAATCTTTCATCATGCTTTTTTTTTTTCTTTTGAAGAAAAATATTTATAACGGTTGATAGACAAATTTTAGAACTGTTGTGCATAACTTCAATTCTACATTAAACAAACAAGATGTCGACATACGGTCTTCGACAATTGGCCCGTGCCAACATTATATGTACAGCTCTAAATGACCTTCAGATGTTGTAAATGAATTTATAAAGAGACTTTTAAATCTGCTACTGAACCCTAATTCCATACAAAACATTAAGTTTATATGCAAACAAATGAAATACTCCATCTAGTGGTATCTCTTATCTCCATTCCATTAGCATATACTTATATGAAAAGCAAGACCACATTATATATTTCAGTACGTTAATTACTTAAATGAACGTATATTTCTACTGGTAACCTCTATATAGGTAAACACCAAAACATTTTGCATCCTGGATTAAAGTTATGTTTTTCATTCATATGGCGTTCGGACACCACAAATATAACTGGTTAGTAACCTGCTTTTTAAGAAACAGTATCAGTTACACCCTCACTCATAACGTGTTGAAAATATACAATTACAATCTTTTAAAAATCTTTCTTTGAAAATTGTTGATAGTCAATTTAAATTAATAAAATTGAGAATGGAGATGGGGAATGTGCCAAAGAGACAACAACCCGACCATAGAGCAACAGCAGAAGGTTACCAACAATAAGTCCATCCTATAAAGCAAATATAATTTTATGGTCACAGAAACTCATAGAAGAAACTTAGGAACGTACTAAAATATGATATTAAACAGCCATTCGTCATAACATTAACCAATGAATAATGCAGGATAACAATTGAAACCCTTCGTCATTGCAAAAATTATTTTGACATATGAAGTCTACATTTTTTTTATAACATCACTTGTACAAAATCACACACATGCCTTATATAAAAAATGTTTGACAAAAAATGTTTAGACCTTTGATGTAAAAAGTAAAAAAAATACTATAGATGCATTTGATGATCGGGTATTGATTGAAATTAAATACAAAAGACATTTTATTTATAAAAAACAAAAACAAAAAAGACGAAAGCAAAATGACAGCGTCATGGCAAGACAACGAAAAACTGTGAAATGCCAACCTGCAGTATACAAAAACATAACATAGAAAAAAAGACTGATCTACTTTATCGTTTATGCTAATATTGTATATGATTTTCTTATAAACCTCCATTTTCATTCAAGTACCTGTCATGTTCCAACTCTTCAATGATCTAAAATTAATTGTGAAAGGGTTCATATTGATTTAACTTTTCAAACAGTTATCAAAGGTACCAGGACATCAATTTTACCACTTGGAACCCCTCATTCTAAACAGATACCCTTGGTTATCATCCAGTATAATCCCGATAAAACTGAATCCGAACGTTTACGCGTTCATAATCAGGTATCGTTTGGGATGGCAACAAATTCCTTAACGTTTATAGAACTTATTTGAGTAAAACAAATGAGTCAATGTAGATAATAGTGTATCTCATCAATTTTCCAGATGAGATAAAATTTTAAAAAATATATTACGGCCAATTAAACTTCAATAACTTTTACCTTTCACAGTTTGAAAGTTTTATGTAAGGTCAAAAACACAATAGGTAGAAGAAGGAGTGAAACCAACAAAATATTTCAAGAATTTAAAGAAAAAAAAAGATGTGAATAAAACAATTCCTAGATTAATTGATTAATCAGGAAATATAATTGAAAACCAAAAACGAATTCTGAACGAAGCCAAAAACAATAACAAAAATCTGTGCTAAACAAATGAGACAATAAAATCTATTAATTCAAATAATGCTTTACCCCATCGAGATATACCAAATTCATTTAAAAATATGAAAAGAGTCCTTAGTAGGGGAAATCTCATTTAAAGAGTTGACAAGTGCCATTATAGAATTAGAAAAACCCTGTATCTGATGGATGCACAAATGGAATCCTAAAATGTTTTTAGATAGATATAGGTTTTATAAATATTAATTAATAATCATCAGATTTATACCTGGTAGATTTATTGGTAAAAATACCAATTTGATACACAATTTACTACACTAAACTGAAGACACTGATATCCCAGGCGTTCTCCTACTCATTGATTTTGAAAAAGTTTTTGATTCTATCTCTTGGATTTTCATAGAACAAGTTTTTAATTGTTTCAACTTTTGAAATTCCATAAATCATTTGGTTAAAACATTTAAATACCAAATCAGCAGTAACACAGAATAATTTTCTAACAGATTTTTTTAAAATTCAGAGAGGTTGCAGACAGGGGATCCTTTATTAAAATCAAGAAATATATCGAACATTTAATATCTTTTATATTATATTGATACCAACTTTCTTATATTTCAAGGACAAATCTTAGCAGTTAATTCTTATGGTACGTCACATCCGGTTATATACGAAAGTAGGTCGAAAAAAATATTCCCTTGAATTTGACAGTTGTAGGTTATTAATCCTACATTTTATTGCAGTAAAAACATTTCTGTGGCATAAACATATGCCTTGGGTATTTCAAAACACCATTATTTTTTATTTTGGATTTCTATAGAAAATTTTGTAATCTTGATGTTACATGGTGACTAAACCATGTAAACCTTGTACATATCTAAAATAAGGGAAGACATTTGATTGGTTATCTTCCAATGATAATTATTTTTTTATATGCAATAAAATGTAATGTGAAATATTTTCTATAGTACTGGGCAGGATAAAACTTTACTCATGCCAAGTATTTCTTTATTTGAAACAAAGATAAGTTCTGCACATTTTTTTGAAAAGTGCAAATTTAACAAAGACTAATAAGGGAAAATCAATGGTGGTATTACGCCTATATGAAAAGTTTTAATATTAAATGTAATCAGCTTATAAATCCTAATCTGTTAATTATACCAACTACTATTGCTATATGTATAATATCAACAGAAGGATCAACAGACATGTACAATGTTTTAAACGAAAAAAATAACAAATATCACATCACAGGAAAAGTGGTCCTTACTCCTAAATAGACATAATATCATTTGGAATAAAGTATATAGTTTGCCATTTTACATTACTAAAAATTCAATATTACAGTTGCTTCACTACAGGATAAATCACAGAATTTTGGAAACAAATAAATGACTCTACAAAATTAAAGTCTCACAAAACAATAAATGAACTTTCTGTAAGGACTCAATGGAAACTATAAAACACATATTCTGGACATGTCCAAAAGTATTTGATGTTTGGGGAGGATTTAATAAATGGATATATTCAAAAGTCCTAATTGAACTACCACTATATTTTCTTATTTGGGATATTAAAAAAAAACAGGAAAAAAACTACATAATAAACCTCATAATATTATTACCTAAATATTATATATACAAAACAAAAATGCAATGTGGACATTTAAATATTGTAGCCTTACATATATAAAGATAATTTGTTTATTGAAAAAAATTAATATTTTATGAAAATAAACCATTGCAAAGAGCGTACTCCTGCTGGAACACCTGGCTCCAACTAATATTATGACAATGCAAGTAAACGTTAAAGTAATAAATATATCTACCTAATCCATGCTGGCTTAGGTTTAGATTTTCTTTTTTTTAACATTATTTACTTATACGTTTGTCGAATGATTCAAAATATCATCTATATGTACTTGTCTCGATTTTGCTGATGAACTATGGACTTACATACTATTATTATTTATATATATAGGTTTGGCAATAAACACATTACGAAAACAAAATTGTGATCGGCGTCGTTACTCAAAAAGGCGGATGTTTTTAATCTGGCTTAAGAAAGTTAAAACCCCCAGGGACCAAACTAATAAATTGAGGTAGGACTGAGGTGTTGATACGTCAGGTGCCTTTAGGTTGCAATTCTGTAAATATAGACAATGCAATTTTCCATAGGAACTCCCTTTCCGGCTAAAACTGTGACACTTTTGCTAGGACGTTTCTTGAAAAGTAACATCCCAGAACGGAAAGTTTATATGCACTACTATTTTGTTCAAAGGTCACAATATAGGTCTGTGCGGCATATTTTCAACATTTATATGCCCTGAATTTCTAAAAGTTTAAACTTATACTAAAATTCTATACTACCCTTACCTTCATTTTTTGACATCCTAAGAATAAAAAGTTAGGCGCTACCATGTTTTTCTAAACTGGTTACATTCTCAAGTGATGTCTCTATGAGAGGAAACACAGAGATCATAAAGGGGAACCAGTACGTTAACAAATTAACATATCTATAAATATTATATATCTCTCCAAATGAGGGGTGGTTTGAGAAACAGTTGTATTTACAAAGTGCAACCTCTAGCTCATAACATAAGTATGAATAGGAAATGCCTGATCATGTATTGTTTACACAAATAATATATCGATCTCTGGCTTTACCATGCCTTTTTATGGAGAAAAAAAAATAATTTGAAAACTATCAAATTATCAGATACATTTCCGACTGTGGTTTCAATCATAATCTTCAATAAAAACTGATACGTTTGTTTATGGTAAATTACTTTGTACATAATTCAATCCATTCGTTTTTCTAAAATTAATTGTTCTACATTTAGTCAAGTTGGACTTTTAATTGCTAACTATAAGATATGGGTATTGCTCATTTATGTTGGGCGTGCAGTTACCTTTAGCTACCTCAATGTATGTCCTTTGAATCTCTTGGATAGTTATTCCAATGGCAACCATACCACATCATCTTATTATTTGTTATTCATGCACCAGAAAAAGCTTATTATACTGTTTTTTTATACCAGTCATTTCACCGTATTTGCTAATGGATGAAAATGTCAGCCGGAAAGAAAATAATGGTAACGATTTTTATTAATCAATGACTAATAAAATTGAGAAAGGAAATTGGGAATGTACCTAAGCGACAACAGCCCGACCATAGAGTAGACAACAGATGAAGGGCACCAATGTAGCGAGAAACTCCCGCACCCGTAGGTGTCCTTTAGCAGGCCCCTTTAGTACGGCGGCTTTGTGAAAAATTGTGCACATACTTCTACAAGCATGAAATTTGGCATAGATCTTCCTCAACTATTACTCTTTCATTTCAGATAGGGAGGCATTTGACAAAAATGCCTTACTTCCGATAAAATCCAAAATGGCGGACATCATACTTAAATTAGCCCAATATCGAAGGCTAGTATGTGAAAAGGTGTTATTAACATGCTACTATCATAATATTTGGTACAAACCTTTGTTTTGTACTACTTTTGGATATTTGATATAGATAAGATGTCTTCAAAAACCGTACTTCCGGTAAAATCAAACATGGCGGATATAGTACTACAATAAGCTTATTTTTAGGGAGGATAATTGAAATGTGTTTTAAAGTATTGCTACTATCATTATATTGTGCAGGAACCTTTCTTTGGTGCTTCTCATGGATACAATGTATAAGACAAATGTCTTTAAAACCCTTACTTCCGGTAATATCCAATATGGCGGACATAGAAATATTGACAATTTTTCATTTTTATATTCAACTTTTTTCAAACTGTAAATAAAATGAATTTTTTTGGGTTGTCATTAAACTTTTGGCTTTAAGTCATCCTCAAAACCACTAATTCTATTCAACTGCATATGTTTAAATACAAAATTAACACTTCCGGTAAAAAATCAATATGACGAAAATTACAAAGATGAGTCCTCAATCCATATATTCGATGTAGAGTTTTGGATAGATTGATTAAAACAAAATAAAATCACTTAAGTTGTTAAACATCTTAAGAATGACTTATTTATGGCCGCATATACATGTTTACTCACAATCGGAGAGCTTATTTTCTAAATTTACAAAGATCGTGGTATTGTTTCCTACATTTATAATGTACAAGCTCCTGATAAGATTAAGAGGCCTCACAAAAGAGTTGTTGAAAAGGGTGCCATGTATAGTATTTTCCCCTTCACCTAGTTAGAAAAGGAACCAATACCAAGCTTGTTACTCATTCACATCCGCCATGGTATATTGCACGTTTTATATCGGATATGTTCCTTACGTCGTAACTACAATCCCCTTCCCGTTCATGAATGTGACCTATTGAATAAGACTATTTACCAGATTTGTTATCACATAAGCAACACGACGGGTGCCACATGTGGAGCAGGACCTCCAGACAATTGCAAGACGAACAAGCTAGAAGTTGATATTTATGTACAAAGTGGTTTCGGGGCTGATTCCGGCTATTGAACCAGACGAATTTCTCCAAAAAGCACGTCCTAAGAGAAACATAACTGCAAAGAATTTCGAAGAATACCACGCAACAAATAGTGTGGAAAAGCAAGTAAAGAATCACTCTAAGTGTTTTGGCATTCCGCTAAGCAAAACACCACAATACTCAAACTCATTCTTTGTAAAGATAGTGATCGCGTCGAATCAACAAGACGAGACTGTAGTGCGCACATCAAGCGTATAGAGCGTCCAATCTGCTCTTACTCCTCGTCAATAAATCGGCGGCGCTCTCTCAAACCGTTATATTAAAGCCAGAATTGGTATTGACAACGCATTCATACAGATACAGATACAGAGGATGTCGCGGTCGTTGTTAATGTGGAAAATCGGGTCTCCCTAGCACCGTTTTGTTTACATGTGGTGGTGACTGTGAAAAAAACATGTATTTTCAGCCAAATAGTAATAATTTGAAAAATGTTTTAGTACTTCAGTAATTTTATTTTGTTTTAACCAATCTATCTAAAACTCTAAATCAAAGATATGTATTGAGGACTCATTTTTGAAATTTCCACCCTATTGTTTTTTTAAATACCGTAAGTGTGATTTAAAAATTTACATTAGAAAAAAAATACTGGTTTTGAGGATAACTAGAAGCCAATAGTTTAATGACAAGCAAAAAAAAACAACAATAAAAAACATTTTCTTTACATTTTGAAAAAAGTTGAATATTAAAATACAAAATTGATATTTCTATGTTCGCCATTGTAAATTTTACCAGAAGTAAGGTTTTTAAAGAGATATGAATATACATTGTATCCATTAGAGGCACAAAAGAAAGGTTCCTGTCCAGTGTAATGATAGTAGCAATACATTAAAACACATTTCAATTACCCTCCCTAAGAAAAAGCTTATTCTAATACTATATCCGCCATGTTGGATTTTACCGGAAGTAGGGTTTTTGAAGACATCTTATCTATATCATATATCCAAAAGTAGTACAAAACAAAGGTTGATACCAAATATTATGTTAGTAGCATGATGATAACACCTTTTCACTTAATAGCCTTCGATATAGGGCTGATTTAAGTATGATGTCCACCATTTTGGATTTTACCGGAAGTGAGACATTTTTTTCAAATGCCTCCCTATCTGAAATGAAAGAGTAATAGTTGAGGAAGATCTATGCCAAATTTCATGCTTGTAGCAGGATGTGCACAATTCGTCTGAAATATGCTTGTAGCCGCCGGACTACTTTAAAAATATGTATACTAGTACAATGATAATGGACGTCATACTAAACTCCGAATTATACACAAAAAACTAAAATTAAAAATCATGCAAGACTTACAAAGGTCAGAGGCTCCTGACTTGGGACAGGCTCAAAATTGCGGCGGGGCTAAACATGTTTATGATATCTCAATCCTCCCCCTATACATCTAGCCAATGTCGAAAAGTAAACGCATAACAATACGCACATTAGAAATTCAGTTCAAGGGAAGTCCAAGTCCGATGTCAAAAGATGTAACAAAAGGAAATGAATAAATTGTCAATAATACATAAATAATTGATTGATTGATTGTTGTTTGCTTAACGTCCAGTAGCAAATGTTTCATGCATATTCAGGACGACAACAGACTACTAGCAGTTAACTGACATGCCAGCCCCAGACTTCAATTAAACTGATTGAAAGATTATGTCTTCATCATATGAATATCAGGCACAATCCCTCCCGTTAGGAGTTTAGTATCATACTATCATAACATATATGAGAAGAACATAACCCGTGTCATGCCAACAACTGTTTTTTTTTTAATAAATGTGTTTAGTTCCGATGCAAAGACCCTATCAGTGAATCAATATTAAAGCCAAAATATGCAATCTTTAGTGACCTGACAACAGTATCGTAACTATATCCCTTCTTAATAAGTTTTGTTAGCTTTTGAGGTGAATACTGACATTTCTGTGCTTTGTAAAGAATATTACCATAAAAGATTGGATGTGAAATACCTGAACGTATAAGATGTCTGCATGTTGAGTTATATTTACGAATTATTTCCTTATACCGATGATAAAATTTAGTAAATGTTTTGACTAGTTTGTGATATCGAAAACCCTGGTGTAATAATTTTTCAGTAATACATAAATTTCTCTAGCTAAAATCTAATACTGTGCTACATACACGAGCGAATCGTACAAGTTGAGATATATAAACACCATAAGCTGGTGACAAGGGAACGTCACCATCTAAAAATGGATAATTAACCATAGGAAATGAAAAATCATCTCTTTTATCATAAATTGTTGTGTTAAGCTTCCCGGTATTGATATAGATATCAAGATCGAGAAAAGGCCAGTGGCCATTGTTAGTATTAGCTTTAATAAATTCAACAGGATAAATTTCTTTAGTATACATACTGGAGTCGTCACTGTTGAGAGCCAATATATCATTCAAATATCTAAAAGTATTGTTAAATTTTTGTATCACATATTGTTTCGATGGGTCTTTGCTAATTTTAGTCATAAATTGTAACTCATTACAATACAAAAACAGGTCCGCAATAAGTGGTGCACAGTGAGTCCCATTGGAATTCTAATAACTTGACGATATACGGAATCTCCAAAGCGAACAAAGATGTTATCAAGTAAAAATTCAAGCACATATATAGTATCAAAGCATGTCCAATTGACATAGTTCTTTTGTTTATTGCTACTAAAAAATGAATTAAAAGAGTTTGAACATATGTACTCGCATTCTGACTTTTTAAATGCCCAGTTAATTAGGGGTGTGATTTTTTTCTTAATAAGACTATGAGGCAAAGTGGTACATAGGGTAGAAAAATCAAAACTTTAAACAGATTAAAAATCACCAATATATGCATGCAATTTATCAAGTACTTCCAACGAGTTTTTGACACTCCACAAGTAATTAATTCCACTATTTTAAAAGGCCTTATTTGAACAATTTATTATCAGGCTTTTTATTGTACCAAGTGTACTAGTAAGTAGAATAAACAATTTAGTAGTGGAACAATGGTTTGAAGATGAAATAAATCTATATTTGTAAGGTTTTTTGTTTAAACATACATGATAAATTGTCCATTTATTACGATTCCATGTGTCTGAGAGGTGTTCATTAATGCAGGTCCTATACAGAAAAACCGGTTAATACAGCCATTTTACTGATCTTGAAGCAGTATTTTAACTTCCGGTTTTTGGTTTAAAAAGGTCTCGGAAAATGAGAATGTTTATTACGTGAAACATCATTTTTTTTTAATATGGCCCGCTTCGAATGGTCTATATTTGTTTATTTATATCAAAGGGCCATTCGAACCGTTAACAAAAAAATGTTAAAGACATTATTGTACACGGTATACTGTAGTAAAAAAAAACAATTAATTCAGAAAATTATTTTGTTACTTGGATTAAGATTTAAGCTTGCAAAAAACTGGTTTGAAAAACATTTAAAATGTATCCAAGACGTGTGAGAGAAATGGGAGCATTACAATGGCGCATTCTTATATGATTCTTTTTAGGTTTAGATACAGTATTTTTTTTGTTTTGTTTTTGTTTTTGTTTTCTTTTTTCTCCTAATATTTTCTTTATCGTGTTTCAATTTCGTGGTGCACCGTTTTAATTATAATGATTATCTTGCGTCGTTACAAAAAGGCAGAAGTTTTTAATTAGGCTAAAGAAAGTTCAAAATTCCGGGGACAATACCAATGATTTGAGGTAGGAGTGAGCCACTGATATGTCAGGAACCTGATGCTTATTATTGTTTTGAATATAGAAAAGAAATTACTTCTCATGTAATTTGATAAATATCTGGCTTTATTTGTTTCATGGAAAAAAAATAGTTTGAAAATTATCTGGGATACATTTGCTACAGTTGTTTTAATATAAATCTGAAATCAATACTCAGGCATTTGTTTTTGGTTATTATTTTTTTTCATTATTCAAACCGTTGGTTTTTCTCGAATGAATTGTTTGTCATTTTGCCATGTCAGAGTTTTTATTGCTAAATATAAGGTAGGGGTATTGTTCATTGTTATTCGGCGAACAGTTACCTTAAGCTGCTCTAATTTTCCTAATTTAAGTCAGGTAGATAGCTCTTGAAATGGCAACCAGAAAAATAGTAACTTGCATATATAATCGTGGATGAAATCAGTCATTTTAAGAAAAAAAAAACTGTCATTCGGAAACAAACATTTTGCAAAGATGTTAACCTGTACCTTATTTTACAAACACTGATATTTAATCAACACTTAAACATGAATTTGTATTTAATTTTTCTTTCCGTGTCAGTCAGAGATATTGTAATTTGAAAGTAAACCATAAATGGCCTAAACAAATGTGCCTGAAATTTATATTTGTTCGTATCTCAAAAAAATGCTAATAGATATGAGATCATTTGTTTTTAGCTTATAGAAAATGGGTTTGACTTTTTTTATCTGTATTGGTTTTTTATATCTTAGTATTGTCATTTTACCTATTTTTTTAGACTTTTCAGTGCTGACGTCATTTGTATTTTTAAACAACAACAAATAACCATGTGTAATCGCTATTATTATTACGCAACAAATTTTAACCATCATTGTCCATATAAAATAAGACTCACTTTTGTCTTTCTGCATAAGCCATCAATCAGCATACCTGCCTGGTCAATAACTTTAGCTCAATGGAGACAAATATTGAAAGATTCGATATAAAAACAAAAGCATATTTGCCAAAGCTTTTAGGAGATTTTGGGCGAGAAGCAATGCATCTGTTACCTAATATGCCTAACCAGTTTGTATGTGCAGCCTTCGTTTCGTTTAGGGAAATGGAAGATCGGAACATAAACGTAATTACAGAGGCAAGGGAACAGTTACGTGATACTGGTCGATGTTCTGCTAATATTCGAGATAATTATATATTATTTAATAGATTGGTTCTTTTGTTAAATCTTCCAGTTGCCAATACAAGTGTCCACGGAGAAGCCAGATTATTGGACTTTGATTGTAAACTTCGTCAGGTAATATGCAATCAACATAACTTTGATCATGAAAACAATCCAGACATTTTTCTACAAATGAAGAATCAATTTGTCGGTAAATTTGGAAAAGAAGAACCATATATTATATGCATGTTTTCACATTATATTCCATGTACTATCCCAAGACACGAATGTTCAGAACTTATACAAAAGTATTCAGAAATTCATCGAAAGCAAATTATAATTTCATATGATCGCGCTTATAAGAACACTAACCTTAAATTGGCTCGTAATATTATGAAAGCTAACAATAATGTTTTTTGTGTACCTCCTGCATATTACAGACATGAACATGAATTTATTAATGGAATTGGCATGATAACGCATAAAAGACAAGGACGTAAAAAATATGGCAAATCATCTAAATCTGTTATCAATCATTTCCTTGATTCAATGGATCATTACGGGTCAAGGAAGAATGCTCGATGTTTAAAAAAACGTCGTTTATGAATCGGTTTAGAAATGATTAATAGAATAAAAATCAACCCTATATGTACGAGTTGAAACATTAGAGACCATGTCCTGATTGAGTAAAAGATGTTATATTAATATTCTGTATAATTAAAGTATATGTTTAATGGTATTACATTAACAATGATGAACTTTTATCATTATGAATCATACCATGATATGTATAATAAGTAAATGTGTCAAATATTTTTTTAAATAATAATAAATTACTTTTTGGTATGATTATAAAATAACGTATATGATATGATGAATATATAATTAACATTTCATAATTAACGTTCTTCAAATATAATAAAATTCCTTCCGTTAATGTTATTAAGGGATATTTTTGTAAAATATATTGTACGATTAACGAATAATTACAACGTCTGATTTCATTGATATAAAGAGCAGGTTTCAATTGTTAATAAAAATCTAAAGCAAGAAAACATTTGTATCGTTGTGAAGTTTTTATGTTGTTGAAAAACAAATTCATTACGGTTAATATACAAATTTTACAACTGTTACTAGACATTTCTACAACAATCAAACGGCATCAAGATGTCGACATACGATCTTCAACAATTGTCCAGTGCAAACATCATATATACAGCTCTAAATGTCTTTCAGTTGTTATAAATGAATTGATAAAGAGACTACAAAATCTGCTACTGAACCCTAATTCCATACGTAACATGAAATATATATAAAAAAGTACTCTACTAAGTAACCATGATATCCATTCCATTGGCATATAAGACAATAACAATCAAAACCAAGGAGTAAAAAAACTCACAAAACCAAAAGGCATTTATATCAACAGTTATAAATAAAAAATAAGAAACAACACGAACTCAACTTAAAACCGGGAGTGATATCATGTGCCCCGGAAGGTTAAGAATTTCCTGCATCGTAAACGGCACCCGTCGTGTTATTTCTTTGTTCAGTTCGGTAATGATGGAAGGTTATTATTATTAAGGAAGAATATCAGATATGATTTCTGACACACTTTTGTTATAATGGCCAATCAGCTCATGATGGCGACCATAAAATGTCGTGAGTGATGACCTTAATTTGATTGGTTCATAGCCCTGACCGAGCGACTTTTTATTATTAATAATTAATAATTACATTAGATGTAAGACCCCATTATAAAGAGTACAATACATTAATTTAGTGTCTTAAATAAACTTATATTTCTACTGTTAACCTCTAAGTATCTTGCATCCTGGATTAAAGAAATGTTTGACAGTCATATGGCTTTAAGACATTACATATTATACAATAATTGACCAGTAACTTGCTTTTTAAGTAACAATAACTTTATCATTTACACTCTCACTCATAACGCATTAAAAATATGTAAAGTATAAACTTTTAAGAATTTTACTTTAAAAATTTTGATAGTCAATTTACATTTAGTCCATCCTATAAAGCAAAAAGATTTTTATGGTCACAGATAAGCAAAAAAGTACTAGGGAAGTATTAAAATATGATATCAAACATGCCATTTGCATAACATCAACCAATTAATAATACAGGATAATAGTTGAACCCCCACGTCATACAAAATATACGCTGACATTTTCAATCCACATTTTTGATAGCATCACATGTTCAAAGATCACATGCCTGGTATGAAGAGTGTTTGAAAATATTGTTTTAATTTAAAGAGTATCAACACAATATCATTAGTAACATAGTGAACTAGTGACCTAATACTGTATATATGGGGTCAGTCAATTCCATATGGGATAAAAGCGAAGCTCGAATCCCCATATGGAATTTACTGACCCCATATATACCGTATTACGTCACTAGCACACTATGTAACGAATGTATCTTACCGACTATCTTAACGTGTGAAGATTAAACTAGTGACCTGTCAAATTAACAAGTCTTTAACACTTGTAGCATTACGAAACTACCTCCATTGATCCTACAAAAATAGATGCCAACAATAACTACTTGTTCGGTTTAAATGTATTTTATGAATCTATTTTAATCTTAATCATCAACTTCTTCGTCTGTTGAAACCTTTTTTTTTTCTCAGTACCGTTTTGTTTTTATAAAGAGACGTAACAGCACTACTAACCGTGTAAGAAGTAATCCCCGCCTCCCTTATAACCTTATATAGAATATAAAGGGACGGAACACCCCTACTAACAGTGTATGAAATAAGCCCCGCCTCCCTGCTAACTTAATATGAAATATACAGTTTACAGGCGGACGCTTTTAACAAATCATATTCCTAGAAATGTATAGGAGGTAAGATAAAGATGCATATCACGACCGGATATTGATTGAAATGAAATATGAAAACCATGCCATTTATATAAGACATGTTGAAGATATATCAAAGGGATGTGAAATATACCAGAGGGATATTCAAACACATAAGACGAACACAAACTGACAAACCCATTGCAAAATAACCAAAAAAGCCGGAAAGCCAAACTGCAGTACACAAACACATATATACTGTGGATTCATTTTTATTCGTGGTATACCAATTTTCGTGGGTTTCGTGGGTCACAGCGAACCACGAATTTAAGAATTCAACGAAGAATAATCCCGAGAAATGTGTATGGAGTCGGGTATTTATTTCCGGTTATGTTATGCGCAGTTCTAGTATAGTGTTGACTAGCGATAAACATTGTAACATAACACGTGTTTTTTATTGAAAAAAGATACAAGTATTTTAATTAAATCAAGAATAAATATATCGAATATCAGTGATAATTTACTTTCTAAAATTGATTAACACTGTTCACGGAAAATAACTGTAAATTATTAATTACCGTGTCATAGTTTGGTTTACTAGGGATTTAAAATCAATAGCATTAAGTACGGGGATATTGCCCGTAGGTAATATTGTTTATGACAGGAACATTTATTTTCACACCTTATACTTACATGACTGTTTATTATATCGTGATTAGGGAAATGAACTTTCAATCATAAAGTTTTGAATGCCTTATAGAATTCCGACAAGAATTTATAAATTGTAAAACAAACAAATAATTAGTTGTCTCTGTCCATTATTGTAATAGCAGTTATCAATGAACACTTTAACCTAGAATGACCAAGCGAGGATTTTGACAATTCAAAACTTTTTAAATGAATCCCTTCTTTTTTGTTTGTTTTATTATTGATCAAACCAAGGAGGTTATATGATCTCCTAAATCAAAAGGAATTCCACGAATTACGTATCTGAATTTTTTTTTTGTAATCAGCGATCCACGAATTTACGTATACCACGAAACGTCTTTTTTTCTCCATCCACGAAAATTGATACCCACGAAAATAAATGAATCCACAGTAGAACAAAAGACTAAGATACTCTATCGTTTATGTTAACATTACATGAACTCCCTTTACATTCAAATTCCTTTCACGTTAGATCTCTTCAATGATTTAACATTATTTGTGAAAGGATTCGTATTGATTTCACTTTCAAAAGAGGGACGAAAGATACTAAAGGGACAGTCAAACTCAGAAATCTAAAATAAACTTACAACGCAATGGCTAAAAATGAAAAAGACAAACAGACAAACAATGACATAACATAGAAAACTAAAGAATAAACAACACGAACCCCACCAAAACCTAGGGGCGATATCAGGTGCTCTTCTTCAACGTCCGGATTCCTTTGTATCAGGGTTATACTGGATGATTATAAACTTAATGTTATCTGATATCTGTTTAGAGGGAAGGGGTTCCAAGTGGTCAAAATGATATCACAACTTTGAATTATGGAATGACCGTTTCACAAATGATATCAGATATGTTCCTTACGTCGTAACAACAATCCCCTTCCCTTTCATGAATCTGACATACCGAATAAGACAATTTGTTTTCACATAAGCAACACCACGGGTGCCACATGTGGAGCAGGATCTGCTTACCCTTCCGGAGCACCTGAGATCACCCCCAGTTTTTTGGTGGGGTTCGTGTTAGTTTTCTATGTTGTGTCATGTGTGCTGTTGCTTGCTTGTATTTTTCATTTTTAGCCATGGCGTTGTCAGTTGTTTTAGATTTATGAGTTTGACTGTCCCTCTGGTAGTGGGAGATATTGTGGGGATAATTGTGCAAATCGTGATACAAGCATGAAATTTGGTATAGATGTTGACTTAACGATAATTAAAAAAATCAGCTGCTGGCCATCAAAACTTTCCATTTTTTTAAAATGGCCACAGCTCATTTTAAAAAATGGCGTCATATCCAATTCGTTACATTTCGTAAATCCTTTGAAAGCTGTTTTTAAGGTATAATCCAAAGACAATTTTGAAAAAACTTATTAACAGTTTCTAAAGTACGACAAAACAATACATAAATGGTGAAAAAGTAGCTTCCGGTTCAAAAATGGCGGCAATTACATTGTACGTTAAAAATGGCTACATTTCGTAAATCCTTTAAAAGCTGTGTTTTTGGTTCATGTATAATCCAAAGTAAGGTTTGGTAAAACGAAAATAACAGTTTCGTAAGTACGATGAAACAATTTTAAAAACATAAAAAAGTTATGTCCGGTGGCAAAAGCGTTATAAATGGCTACACTCCGTGAGTCCCTTGAAAGCTGTGTTGTAGGTGTAATTCAATGCAAGTTTTAATAAAACGTAAATTACCGATCGTAAAGTACGATTACACAATACATACACGACGAAAAACCAACTTTAGGTTCCAAAATGGCGACAAAAATGTTTGAAATTTCATTATTTCTCTTCATTTTCTTCTAATTTAAAAGAGATATCACTTAATTTGTTGATTTGTTAAGTTCAAATACCTAGTTGGGTTAGAAAAGGAAGTTTACATTCCGTATAATTATCTGACAGTTGCTAACACACAATCGCGTACGAGGTAGGCTAAAACGGAATCGTTTACAGTTATCAACAACGCTGCATGTTTTGCATCCGCTTTTCAAAAGTTTCTGATACGAGAGTGCAAATGCAGCCAAAACAGTCCATTTTGGTTTCCAACTGTCAGTGTTTGGTTTTTTTTCATCCAAATCCAGTGTTCAAGAATTGATATGCTTCTCTTTCGATGTGCTCCGGTAGAGAACCTCTTGTAGGGGGGACAGCATCATAAGGGCGCTGCTTCCTGACAAATGATTCAAATCGTGCCTTGTTTACAGCAAATGTTGATGTTGCCGTACAATATGCAAGCTAATCGATGTCTCTGTCTTCATACAAAACTTAAGCGAGCAACAACATCCATTACATCTGGAAATAATTCCAATGTCTGCCAAGCTGACCTATCCACTTTCCCACCAAATGCTGACACAGTGTCACATTCACAGAATGCATAGAAAGAAATAATAGCAGCTGCACGAGGACCAAGCACATTTGATATTTCACATACATGAAGCCATCGAAAGTCTTTATTCCCTCAAAAACCTATCCACACTTTGTCCATATCTAATACTACAAGAGCTGCAATCCTAATACTACTACATCTGTATCAGTACTACTTAAAATTGCTTTTATCAACCATTTTCAGCAGCAACCTCATCATGAACAAACATACGAGTATCTGCTTGTTCTTGGTTATAAAAGGATAGCTGGGAAGTATCCGTATTGAAATTACACAGAATGTTTCACCTTGTGTAACATAAACATTTTTATAAGTCTCCAAAGAAGCAATTCTCTTGGCAACAAACTTGAATCATTCCGTTTTGTTGTCGTCTTCACAAAGAAAACGACTCCAAATCCTTGGCGTTCTATCAGACAACCAATAACTTTCCGTCTAGCACCAGCACCTTGCCTTTTTCTCGGTCGAGCCTTTAAAATATTCATTCACATTGATAAATATCAAAAACAATGTCTACTCTTCAATACTTATCGGTGCAATAAATAGTTTTGCACGTGGTGGCTTGGAACTGACCATGACTGCTCCCCAATGCAAACGGCTAATGCGTCAGAATTTGAATCAGTTGATGGCCAATCGCAAAATGTTTCAAGTATATCCATTTGCTGCGATTTAATAACAATGTTTAAAGTGACATCCGTAGACAAAAACAGAGAAGTAATTTTGTCTTCATGGATACAAAACCTTCCAAGTCAAACTGTCTACTTTGACAGGAAATGAAAAGTCTAGAAATGGGATCGCAATCACTTTTCATGTTCTTCAGCTTTGGTTTTTGACATAGACATTTCCAGTTTCATTTTACGGCTACAATAGGAAATTGTTCTTTTTTATCTGGTTATAAAAAGCAGATTTTCCTTCGTGTTGCATTTACTTTAAAAGATCTTCGAATTGTTCGGATCTAATATCTTGGAGTTTATATACATATATCACCTGCCCCCGAGTCAATAATTTCCTTAAAAAAATTCAATTTTGAACAAATCTTACGACTGTTCTAGAAAAAAGTAAAATCAGAAGATGGATTTCAAAACTCGGTCACCACTTTAGATAGCCTTTGACTCTTTCCAGAAAAATCCTTTTGTGTTTTCGTAGAGTCTTCATGATGTCGTCCATCTGTTTTAGAATTACTTAAACCACTATTTCGTTCAAATTCATCTACCAGTCTACTGATATCCATCCATCCATCGTCTCAAGGTAATCTTCGGTGGCACCAACATCGCCCTTCACAATTGCATTATTCTGTGTTTGTGTCTGATCAATTGTGATATTAGAAAAAAACTTGTTGGTCTTACTTACAGTGAAATTACCATTGGAACATTGTTGGTGATGCTCGTAAAGGGAAGTCATATCTCAGAGATGGATCCGTAACCGTCGAACATAATTTTCATGATCTGGCCAAATAAAATACGGGATCATGCTTGATATGGACTGTTTGTGATGTACGATATCTGACTCATAAAATGGGCGTACGCCGAAAGAACAAAAATTCTTAATTAATAATTGAACAACATATATTAAACTGTGGTCGAGATGACTCTCTTTCCTTGCACCAGTCTATCAAATAATCGAACTACACAGAGTCACGAGATATATTTTCTGCGTTTAAACATTAATGGTTCAAGCAAAACACACACAGTTATCTGATTCGCATGGGTAGACCTAGGTTCATTTGAATACATATGAAAATAATATGACGTTCTAGGTGTTGCAATGTCGGCTTCTGTGAGGGCACAGGTCCATCCACTTTCAGGCAATATATCCCCGTGAATTTTAAAACAAGCCATTTTAATGTACTTTCCACCAAACATAACGATAAATTTATCTTCTCCGTACAAATCTTGCCATTCATACTGAACTTGCTTACCCAATACAAAAGTGGTTGATCTGCAGCTATAATTGATGTTTGGCCGGGATTTTGAAAGTTGAGCCACTTTTTTCACCTATCCATCGTTTGATTGATCAATTCAACTGAAAGGGCGTGTTTTCAAACAGTGGCACCTATTACAGGAAAAATTGCATCATATGTTAACATATGTTTTGAAACATATGAAAACATATGTAAGCAAACATATGTAAACATATGTTTTATGACATATGTAAACATATGTTTTATGACATATGTAAACATATGTTTGTAAACATATGCAGAACATATGATTTTCATATGTTTTCATATGTTTTAAAAAACATTAATGAAAACTGGAGAAAATGTCAAAATTAGTATCAATGCCTATAATCCCAACAGAAGAGCTTTCTAATTCTGAATTTCACAGAATGTAAAATAAGTGAATGAGTTATGATTAATAGATAATAATATGAATAAATATTCTTTATTTTATAGTTTGTTCTTTATTCTCAATTATTTTTTTTTATTGATTACCCGATTATTCTCTCTCTGTTCTTTATTATTTATTCTGCATTTTGTTCTTATTCCCTTTTCTTAAATCCCTTATTTTGATTCTATACCCTCGTATAACGTACTTGCACGTCGAATTCGAAAACCGGGAAAACTCGGAAATATTTTCACCGTTATCGTTTTGTGCACCATGACGCAAACCATGGACGCTCACGCGATGATCTGCAGCAGTCTACAGCTGTTTATCTAAGTTTTAAGAATGGACAGAGATAGATTCTACTTCTTCTTTTACTTATAAACAGATAAATTAAATTGGGTGACTTGTCGATTAACTAGAAGAAACCGGGGAACGAAACATAGAAATGAAAGTCTAGAGAAAGTCAACGCAACGAAAGTTCGAAATGTCAAGGATTACGTACAGTTATGTATACGTACATTTATGTATACGTACATTTATGTACCTTAAAAGAGCAACGAATGGTAAATATAATTATGTACCTTTTTTTTATTATAATTGGACAAAAGCATGAAGATGTGTGTAAATTTTTCACAAAAAAATATTTGACTAACGTGTTGATTGTAAACCCGAGAACGATATTGTAATTAATGTATACATGTATATCCGATAGTAATCAGTAATTGCATTTATTAATCATCTGTTTCATTATCTATCATGAGGTTATTTTTACATACATCCCAAATAACAATATTTGTAAACTCTGTAGAGATTAGTTAAATTTAAAAAGGTGGGGGGGGGGGGGGGGCGGCATCAATACTGAATGAATGGATAGATGTCAGTGAGGTTCTATTACTCCCATTCTTTTCATATAATTTAGATATATAGAATGTATACCGGCTTTTCATACATTGCATAGCCAAAGATAATAATGTTAATGTAATTTTTTCCCAAATTTTAAGTATGATCAAGCTGAGACTACAATAACACTGTTATCAAGTGGTTCCAAGACGAGAATCACATTCCAGCATAATCGAGAAAATCATGATTCATTACATTTGATTGAAGCTCAAATTGTTATGAGTGCATGAAACTGAAAGGTCTACTTCACATTGCTTAACATGTACTTAAATGTACATGAAAATATAAAAAAAAAACCAAGATGTGTTTATCATGTTTGTCATGGTTGTCAACAATTATATTTGATTTTTGGGGTATACACGCTACTTTCAAACAAAGCATTTAGGCTATTTCAAGGCGGCCAGTTTTTATTGGTGGAGGAAGCTGGAGAAAAACAACCAACTTTCAATAGGAAAACTGACAATCCTAGTCAATTAAGATTGGAGTCAAGTGCACCCGTACTAGCAGGGTTCGAACTCACAACCTCAGTTTTGTTATAATAAAACACCCATGCAACCACGCATCCCATATTGCTGATAGGACCCGACACAAATATCAATTTCGTGTTTCGGTAGTTAAGCTTGGGATGGTCATTTTAAGATGCATTATTTGAATATAATCAAATATGAAAATTATTCATGTTTATATTGATATATTTATATTTTAATTCTTCTTCAATATATCTAGTTGTTATGACAGATCTACCATCATCAGGGGTCCAACTGTCAATTTTATGTTACATTCTTTAACTTTGATCTACTAAGCATATCTCCAATACTTTTATGTTTGCTATACGCAACTATTGGTGCTGTATTGAATATTTGTACACAGTCTTCGTCGAACTGTAATAAATGCCAGTGTTTCATTATACGTTTCTTTATTTTACGTATATATGGATTATATTTAGTTATTAAAACTAACGGAATACTTTGCTTCTCTTTAGATTTGTTTTGTTGTAATAAATCAGTACGGTCAATTGATAAAGCATCAGTAATACTATCATCTATTTCAGCGTTATCATAACCCCTATCTAATAATTTCACTTTGAAATTAGTTAGATTGTTTATTAATTTGTTATGGTCACTTGTATTTCTAATTTGCCGTATTGCTTCACCTTTAATAAATCCTCTGAATACATGCTGTGAGTGACAGCTATTTCTGTGCAGAAACAGATAAGAATTTGTTTCTTTAAAATGTATTTCAAGGTCAAGGATGCCATATGTTGTAAATCGTTGACCTTTAATTACATCAACATCCAAGAACGACATTTTATCGTTTTTGATTTCATAGGTGAACTTTAATAAGGGGTTATAATCATTTGCTAGACGAAAAAAATCTATAATTTCATCTGATGTTCCATCATATATTATGAATCCATCGTCTCTATATCTTCCATGATAGAATATTTTGTCTTTATATTGAAATGCAGAAATAATTTGATTCATTATTTCAAACATAAGTATGTCACAGATTTCCGGTGAAGGAACTGCACCAATTGCCGTACCTATTACTTGTTTGTAAATTTTCCCATCAAATTCAAATACATTGTTTTCTAAAATAATTCTCAACAAATGTATCAATACATTGACTGGCGGAGCATTGACTTTGAAGTTTGATTTGTCAAAACTGTCATATGCTCGTTCAACCGCACCCAATAACGCTTCTTGAGGTAGATTAGTAAACATCTGTGTTATATCATATGAAACCAAAAGGCTGTTTGCCATAGGTTTTAATTTCTCAATGATATTAATGAACGATGTAGTATCTTTTATATATGTAGACTGATTTTGAACTATTGGTATAAGAAAATAGTCAACGTAATGACCTATAAGTTCAGTTACAGAACCACACTGTGATATAATTGGTCTGCCAGGTGGAATTACATTTAATTCATTTAATCCATCATGTTGTATTTGTTTAAACGTCTCTGTTTCAAGACGGTGAATTTTTGGGAGAATATAAATTCTTCCTAATCGTGCATCTCTTAATTTTTGACCATTTGTTAAAAATTTAAATGATATTTTGTCGATTATGCCTTGGTCGTATAATGATTTAATATACTCAATGACCTGGATTTTCAGTTCTGCCATGTTAAATGAATCTAATTGGCAGTAATGTTGAGTATTTAGTTGTCTTGTGACTTCTGTTATGTAGTCTAGCCTGTCTAAAATAACACAATTTGAATTTTTATCTGCCTTTTTTATTACTATTGTTTCATCATTTTTCAAATTGCGTAGCGCTATTCTTTCGCCCTTAGTAAGATTGTTTATTACATTTCTTTCTATTGGTAGAAAAGACAATTCAAGCTTGGTTAAATCTATATAATTTTCCAACGTATGGCACGTAGAGGCAGGTTTATATCCTGTATTGCTACGAAATGGATGAAGGTCAGTTTTTTCTTGACTGAACATATACCGACATCGTAATTTTCTAGCAAATTCATTGTAGTCTTTTAGTATAGACATTTTTGCATTTTTGCTTGATGGCGTTGGTATAAATTTCAAGCCTTTCGCCAACAGGATATATTCCTGATTTGATAATCTGCGTTTTGATAGATTAATAACATGCTTTTTTGCATGTGCAGTTCTTTGCTGCATATTGTATTTATTCCGTTCTTTTTTATTGTAGAATCGGAATTTTTGCTTTTTAGCATTTCTATTAAAACGACGTGCCATTTTTGAGTTCACATTGGGTGATTCTCTTAGCTACGTGCCTTTGTTGAGCTCACATTGGGTGGCTGAAGAATTTTTAGGTTTACACATGTTATAAACCTTGAAAGAAGATCCGCCCACATTCACGTGGGTTGATAGGCGGGAATAAGATAGCAGTGAGAAATTGTCCGTGTTGATGATGTATAAATGAGTCACATTGTTTTGTGGAACTTTTCAAAGTAAATCATGTCATGAAGTATTTTCAACTCAAGGCTAAAAGCTTTGTCCACCGGAACAATAAATTAACACCATATACGTATCCCATCAAACAGGAAATGCGGATCATTCTCAATGCAGAAAACGATTCTCGGTAAGGTGCAGTAGGACAGCCGTCCATGAATACATTTTGTTATAATAAAACACCCATGCAACCACGCATCCCATATTGCTGATAGGACCCGACACAAATATCAATTTCGTGTTTCGGTAGTTAAGCTTGGGATGGTCATTTTAAGATGCATTATTTGAATATAATCAAATATGAAAATTATTCATGTTTATATTGATATATTTATATTTTAATTCTTCTTCAATATATCTAGTTGTTATGACAGATCTACCATCATCAGGGGTCCAACTGTCAATTTTATGTTACATTCTTTAACTTTGATCTACTAAGCATATCTCCAATACTTTTATGTTTGCTATACGCAACTATTGGTGCTGTATTGAATATTTGTACACAGTCTTCGTCGAACTGTAATAAATGCCAGTGTTTCATTATACGTTTCTTTATTTTACGTATATATGGATTATATTTAGTTATTAAAACTAACGGAATACTTTGCTTCTCTTTAGATTTGTTTTGTTGTAATAAATCAGTACGGTCAATTGATAAAGCATCAGTAATACTATCATCTATTTCAGCGTTATCATAACCCCTATCTAATAATTTCACTTTGAAATTAGTTAGATTGTTTATTAATTTGTTATGGTCACTTGTATTTCTAATTTGCCGTATTGCTTCACCTTTAATAAATCCTCTGAATACATGCTGTGAGTGACAGCTATTTCTGTGCAGAAACAGATAAGAATTTGTTTCTTTAAAATGTATTTCAAGGTCAAGGATGCCATATGTTGTAAATCGTTGACCTTTAATTACATCAACATCCAAGAACGACATTTTATCGTTTTTGATTTCATAGGTGAACTTTAATAAGGGGTTATAATCATTTGCTAGACGAAAAAAATCTATAATTTCATCTGATGTTCCATCATATATTATGAATCCATCGTCTCTATATCTTCCATGATAGAATATTTTGTCTTTATATTGAAATGCAGAAATAATTTGATTCATTATTTCAAACATAAGTATGTCACAGATTTCCGGTGAAGGAACTGCACCAATTGCCGTACCTATTACTTGTTTGTAAATTTTCCCATCAAATTCAAATACATTGTTTTCTAAAATAATTCTCAACAAATGTATCAATACATTGACTGGCGGAGCATTGACTTTGAAGTTTGATTTGTCAAAACTGTCATATGCTCGTTCAACCGCACCCAATAACGCTTCTTGAGGTAGATTAGTAAACATCTGTGTTATATCATATGAAACCAAAAGGCTGTTTGCCATAGGTTTTAATTTCTCAATGATATTAATGAACGATGTAGTATCTTTTATATATGTAGACTGATTTTGAACTATTGGTATAAGAAAATAGTCAACGTAATGACCTATAAGTTCAGTTACAGAACCACACTGTGATATAATTGGTCTGCCAGGTGGAATTACATTTAATTCATTTAATCCATCATGTTGTATTTGTTTAAACGTCTCTGTTTCAAGACGGTGAATTTTTGGGAGAATATAAATTCTTCCTAATCGTGCATCTCTTAATTTTTGACCATTTGTTAAAAATTTAAATGATATTTTGTCGATTATGCCTTGGTCGTATAATGATTTAATATACTCAATGACCTGGATTTTCAGTTCTGCCATGTTAAATGAATCTAATTGGCAGTAATGTTGAGTATTTAGTTGTCTTGTGACTTCTGTTATGTAGTCTAGCCTGTCTAAAATAACACAATTTGAATTTTTATCTGCCTTTTTTATTACTATTGTTTCATCATTTTTCAAATTGCGTAGCGCTATTCTTTCGCCCTTAGTAAGATTGTTTATTACATTTCTTTCTATTGGTAGAAAAGACAATTCAAGCTTGGTTAAATCTATATAATTTTCCAACGTATGGCACGTAGAGGCAGGTTTATATCCTGTATTGCTACGAAATGGATGAAGGTCAGTTTTTTCTTGACTGAACATATACCGACATCGTAATTTTCTAGCAAATTCATTGTAGTCTTTTAGTATAGACATTTTTGCATTTTTGCTTGATGGCGTTGGTATAAATTTCAAGCCTTTCGCCAACAGGATATATTCCTGATTTGATAATCTGCGTTTTGATAGATTAATAACATGCTTTTTTGCATGTGCAGTTCTTTGCTGCATATTGTATTTATTCCGTTCTTTTTTATTGTAGAATCGGAATTTTTGCTTTTTAGCATTTCTATTAAAACGACGTGCCATTTTTGAGTTCACATTGGGTGATTCTCTTAGCTACGTGCCTTTGTTGAGCTCACATTGGGTGGCTGAAGAATTTTTAGGTTTACACATGTTATAAACCTTGAAAGAAGATCCGCCCACATTCACGTGGGTTGATAGGCGGGAATAAGATAGCAGTGAGAAATTGTCCGTGTTGATGATGTATAAATGAGTCACATTGTTTTGTGGAACTTTTCAAAGTAAATCATGTCATGAAGTATTTTCAACTCAAGGCTAAAAGCTTTGTCCACCGGAACAATAAATTAACACCATATACGTATCCCATCAAACAGGAAATGCGGATCATTCTCAATGCAGAAAACGATTCTCGGTAAGGTGCAGTAGGACAGCCGTCCATGAATACATTTTGTTATAATAAAACACCCATGCAACCACGCATCCCATATTGCTGATAGGACCCGACACAAATATCAATTTCGTGTTTCGGTAGTTAAGCTTGGGATGGTCATTTTAAGATGCATTATTTGAATATAATCAAATATGAAAATTATTCATGTTTATATTGATATATTTATATTTTAATTCTTCTTCAATATATCTAGTTGTTATGACAGATCTACCATCATCAGGGGTCCAACTGTCAATTTTATGTTACATTCTTTAACTTTGATCTACTAAGCATATCTCCAATACTTTTATGTTTGCTATACGCAACTATTGGTGCTGTATTGAATATTTGTACACAGTCTTCGTCGAACTGTAATAAATGCCAGTGTTTCATTATACGTTTCTTTATTTTACGTATATATGGATTATATTTAGTTATTAAAACTAACGGAATACTTTGCTTCTCTTTAGATTTGTTTTGTTGTAATAAATCAGTACGGTCAATTGATAAAGCATCAGTAATACTATCATCTATTTCAGCGTTATCATAACCCCTATCTAATAATTTCACTTTGAAATTAGTTAGATTGTTTATTAATTTGTTATGGTCACTTGTATTTCTAATTTGCCGTATTGCTTCACCTTTAATAAATCCTCTGAATACATGCTGTGAGTGACAGCTATTTCTGTGCAGAAACAGATAAGAATTTGTTTCTTTAAAATGTATTTCAAGGTCAAGGATGCCATATGTTGTAAATCGTTGACCTTTAATTACATCAACATCCAAGAACGACATTTTATCGTTTTTGATTTCATAGGTGAACTTTAATAAGGGGTTATAATCATTTGCTAGACGAAAAAAATCTATAATTTCATCTGATGTTCCATCATATATTATGAATCCATCGTCTCTATATCTTCCATGATAGAATATTTTGTCTTTATATTGAAATGCAGAAATAATTTGATTCATTATTTCAAACATAAGTATGTCACAGATTTCCGGTGAAGGAACTGCACCAATTGCCGTACCTATTACTTGTTTGTAAATTTTCCCATCAAATTCAAATACATTGTTTTCTAAAATAATTCTCAACAAATGTATCAATACATTGACTGGCGGAGCATTGACTTTGAAGTTTGATTTGTCAAAACTGTCATATGCTCGTTCAACCGCACCCAATAACGCTTCTTGAGGTAGATTAGTAAACATCTGTGTTATATCATATGAAACCAAAAGGCTGTTTGCCATAGGTTTTAATTTCTCAATGATATTAATGAACGATGTAGTATCTTTTATATATGTAGACTGATTTTGAACTATTGGTATAAGAAAATAGTCAACGTAATGACCTATAAGTTCAGTTACAGAACCACACTGTGATATAATTGGTCTGCCAGGTGGAATTACATTTAATTCATTTAATCCATCATGTTGTATTTGTTTAAACGTCTCTGTTTCAAGACGGTGAATTTTTGGGAGAATATAAATTCTTCCTAATCGTGCATCTCTTAATTTTTGACCATTTGTTAAAAATTTAAATGATATTTTGTCGATTATGCCTTGGTCGTATAATGATTTAATATACTCAATGACCTGGATTTTCAGTTCTGCCATGTTAAATGAATCTAATTGGCAGTAATGTTGAGTATTTAGTTGTCTTGTGACTTCTGTTATGTAGTCTAGCCTGTCTAAAATAACACAATTTGAATTTTTATCTGCCTTTTTTATTACTATTGTTTCATCATTTTTCAAATTGCGTAGCGCTATTCTTTCGCCCTTAGTAAGATTGTTTATTACATTTCTTTCTATTGGTAGAAAAGACAATTCAAGCTTGGTTAAATCTATATAATTTTCCAACGTATGGCACGTAGAGGCAGGTTTATATCCTGTATTGCTACGAAATGGATGAAGGTCAGTTTTTTCTTGACTGAACATATACCGACATCGTAATTTTCTAGCAAATTCATTGTAGTCTTTTAGTATAGACATTTTTGCATTTTTGCTTGATGGCGTTGGTATAAATTTCAAGCCTTTCGCCAACAGGATATATTCCTGATTTGATAATCTGCGTTTTGATAGATTAATAACATGCTTTTTTGCATGTGCAGTTCTTTGCTGCATATTGTATTTATTCCGTTCTTTTTTATTGTAGAATCGGAATTTTTGCTTTTTAGCATTTCTATTAAAACGACGTGCCATTTTTGAGTTCACATTGGGTGATTCTCTTAGCTACGTGCCTTTGTTGAGCTCACATTGGGTGGCTGAAGAATTTTTAGGTTTACACATGTTATAAACCTTGAAAGAAGATCCGCCCACATTCACGTGGGTTGATAGGCGGGAATAAGATAGCAGTGAGAAATTGTCCGTGTTGATGATGTATAAATGAGTCACATTGTTTTGTGGAACTTTTCAAAGTAAATCATGTCATGAAGTATTTTCAACTCAAGGCTAAAAGCTTTGTCCACCGGAACAATAAATTAACACCATATACGTATCCCATCAAACAGGAAATGCGGATCATTCTCAATGCAGAAAACGATTCTCGGTAAGGTGCAGTAGGACAGCCGTCCATGAATACATTTTGTTATAATAAAACACCCATGCAACCACGCATCCCATATTGCTGATAGGACCCGACACAAATATCAATTTCGTGTTTCGGTAGTTAAGCTTGGGATGGTCATTTTAAGATGCATTATTTGAATATAATCAAATATGAAAATTATTCATGTTTATATTGATATATTTATATTTTAATTCTTCTTCAATATATCTAGTTGTTATGACAGATCTACCATCATCAGGGGTCCAACTGTCAATTTTATGTTACATTCTTTAACTTTGATCTACTAAGCATATCTCCAATACTTTTATGTTTGCTATACGCAACTATTGGTGCTGTATTGAATATTTGTACACAGTCTTCGTCGAACTGTAATAAATGCCAGTGTTTCATTATACGTTTCTTTATTTTACGTATATATGGATTATATTTAGTTATTAAAACTAACGGAATACTTTGCTTCTCTTTAGATTTGTTTTGTTGTAATAAATCAGTACGGTCAATTGATAAAGCATCAGTAATACTATCATCTATTTCAGCGTTATCATAACCCCTATCTAATAATTTCACTTTGAAATTAGTTAGATTGTTTATTAATTTGTTATGGTCACTTGTATTTCTAATTTGCCGTATTGCTTCACCTTTAATAAATCCTCTGAATACATGCTGTGAGTGACAGCTATTTCTGTGCAGAAACAGATAAGAATTTGTTTCTTTAAAATGTATTTCAAGGTCAAGGATGCCATATGTTGTAAATCGTTGACCTTTAATTACATCAACATCCAAGAACGACATTTTATCGTTTTTGATTTCATAGGTGAACTTTAATAAGGGGTTATAATCATTTGCTAGACGAAAAAAATCTATAATTTCATCTGATGTTCCATCATATATTATGAATCCATCGTCTCTATATCTTCCATGATAGAATATTTTGTCTTTATATTGAAATGCAGAAATAATTTGATTCATTATTTCAAACATAAGTATGTCACAGATTTCCGGTGAAGGAACTGCACCAATTGCCGTACCTATTACTTGTTTGTAAATTTTCCCATCAAATTCAAATACATTGTTTTCTAAAATAATTCTCAACAAATGTATCAATACATTGACTGGCGGAGCATTGACTTTGAAGTTTGATTTGTCAAAACTGTCATATGCTCGTTCAACCGCACCCAATAACGCTTCTTGAGGTAGATTAGTAAACATCTGTGTTATATCATATGAAACCAAAAGGCTGTTTGCCATAGGTTTTAATTTCTCAATGATATTAATGAACGATGTAGTATCTTTTATATATGTAGACTGATTTTGAACTATTGGTATAAGAAAATAGTCAACGTAATGACCTATAAGTTCAGTTACAGAACCACACTGTGATATAATTGGTCTGCCAGGTGGAATTACATTTAATTCATTTAATCCATCATGTTGTATTTGTTTAAACGTCTCTGTTTCAAGACGGTGAATTTTTGGGAGAATATAAATTCTTCCTAATCGTGCATCTCTTAATTTTTGACCATTTGTTAAAAATTTAAATGATATTTTGTCGATTATGCCTTGGTCGTATAATGATTTAATATACTCAATGACCTGGATTTTCAGTTCTGCCATGTTAAATGAATCTAATTGGCAGTAATGTTGAGTATTTAGTTGTCTTGTGACTTCTGTTATGTAGTCTAGCCTGTCTAAAATAACACAATTTGAATTTTTATCTGCCTTTTTTATTACTATTGTTTCATCATTTTTCAAATTGCGTAGCGCTATTCTTTCGCCCTTAGTAAGATTGTTTATTACATTTCTTTCTATTGGTAGAAAAGACAATTCAAGCTTGGTTAAATCTATATAATTTTCCAACGTATGGCACGTAGAGGCAGGTTTATATCCTGTATTGCTACGAAATGGATGAAGGTCAGTTTTTTCTTGACTGAACATATACCGACATCGTAATTTTCTAGCAAATTCATTGTAGTCTTTTAGTATAGACATTTTTGCATTTTTGCTTGATGGCGTTGGTATAAATTTCAAGCCTTTCGCCAACAGGATATATTCCTGATTTGATAATCTGCGTTTTGATAGATTAATAACATGCTTTTTTGCATGTGCAGTTCTTTGCTGCATATTGTATTTATTCCGTTCTTTTTTATTGTAGAATCGGAATTTTTGCTTTTTAGCATTTCTATTAAAACGACGTGCCATTTTTGAGTTCACATTGGGTGATTCTCTTAGCTACGTGCCTTTGTTGAGCTCACATTGGGTGGCTGAAGAATTTTTAGGTTTACACATGTTATAAACCTTGAAAGAAGATCCGCCCACATTCACGTGGGTTGATAGGCGGGAATAAGATAGCAGTGAGAAATTGTCCGTGTTGATGATGTATAAATGAGTCACATTGTTTTGTGGAACTTTTCAAAGTAAATCATGTCATGAAGTATTTTCAACTCAAGGCTAAAAGCTTTGTCCACCGGAACAATAAATTAACACCATATACGTATCCCATCAAACAGGAAATGCGGATCATTCTCAATGCAGAAAACGATTCTCGGTAAGGTGCAGTAGGACAGCCGTCCATGAATACATTTTGTTTTTTTTTTAGAAAACAATGTATTTGAATTTGATGGGAAAATTTACAAACAAGTAATAGGTACGGCAATTGGTGCAGTTCCTTCACCGGAAATCTGTGACATACTTATGTTTGAAATAATGAATCAAATTATTTCTGCATTTCAATATAAAGACAAAATATTCTATCATGGCAGATATAGAGACGATGGATTCATAATATATGATGGAACATCAGATGAAATTATTGATTTTTTTCGTCTAGCAAATGATTATAACCCCTTATTAAAGTTCACCTATGAAATCAAAAACGATAAAATGTCGTTCTTGGATGTTGATGTAATTAAAGGTCAAAGATTTACAACATATGGCATTCTTGACCTCGAAATACATTTTAAAGAAACAAATTCTTATCTGTTTCTGCACAGAAATAGCTGTCACTCACAGCATGTATTCAGAGGATTTATTAAAGGTGAAGCAATACGGCAAATTAGAAATACAAGTGACCATAACAAATTAATAAACAATCTAACTAATTTCAAAGTGAAATTATTAGATAGGGGTTATGATAACGTGGAAATAGATGATAGTATTACTGATGCTTTATCAATTGACCGTACTGATTTATTACAACAAAACAAATCTAAAGAGAAGCAAAGTATTCCGTTAGTTTTAATAACTAAATATAATCCATATATACGTAAAATAAAGAAACGTATAATGAAACACTGGCATTTATTACAGTTCGACGAAGACTGTGTACAAATATTCAATACAGCACCAATAGTTGCGTATAGCAAACATAAAAGTATTGGAGATATGCTTAGTAGATCAAAGCTAAAGACTTTAACATTAAATTGACAGTTGGACCCCTGATGATGGTAGATCTGTCATAATAACTAGATATATTGAAGAAGAATTAAAATATAAATATATCAATATGATAATTTTCATATTAGATTATATTCAAATAATGCATCTTAAAATGACCATCCCAAGCTTAACTACCGAAACACGAAATTGATATTTGTGTCGGGTCCTATCAGCAATATGGGATGCGTGGTTGCATGGGTGTTTTATTATAACAAAAAGTTCCTTCACCGGAAATCTGTGACATACTTATGTTTGAAATAATGAATCAAATTATTTCTGCATTTCAATATAAAGACAAAATATTCTATCATGGAAGATATAGAGACGATGGATTCATAATATATGATGGAACATCAGATGAAATTATAGATTTTTTTCGTCTAGCAAATGATTATAACCCCTTATTAAAGTTCACCTATGAAATCAAAAACGATAAAATGTCGTTCTTGGATGTTGATGTAATTAAAGGTCAACGATTTACAACATATGGCATCCTTGACCTTGAAATACATTTTAAAGAAACAAATTTCAGGTTTATATCCTGTATTGCTACGAAATGGATGAAGGTCAGTTTTTTCTTGACTGAACATATACCGACATCGTAATTTTCTAGCAAATTCATTGTAGTCTTTTAGTATAGACATTTTTGCATTTTTGCTTGATGGCGTTGGTATAAATTTCAAGCCTTTCGCCAACAGGATATATTCCTGATTTGATAATCTGCGTTTTGATAGATTAATAACATGCTTTTTTGCATGTGCAGTTCTTTGCTGCATATTGTATTTATTCCGTTCTTTTTTATTGTAGAATCGGAATTTTTGCTTTTTAGCATTTCTATTAAAACGACGTGCCATTTTTGAGTTCACATTGGGTGATTCTCTTAGCTACGTGCCTTTGTTGAGCTCACATTGGGTGGCTGAAGAATTTTTAGGTTTACACATGTTATAAACCTTGAAAGAAGATCCGCCCACATTCACGTGGGTTGATAGGCGGGAATAAGATAGCAGTGAGAAATTGTCCGTGTTGATGATGTATAAATGAGTCACATTGTTTTGTGGAACTTTTCAAAGTAAATCATGTCATGAAGTATTTTCAACTCAAGGCTAAAAGCTTTGTCCACCGGAACAATAAATTAACACCATATACGTATCCCATCAAACAGGAAATGCGGATCATTCTCAATGCAGAAAACGATTCTCGGTAAGGTGCAGTAGGACAGCCGTCCATGAATACATTTTGTTTTTTTTTTAGAAAACAATGTATTTGAATTTGATGGGAAAATTTACAAACAAGTAATAGGTACGGCAATTGGTGCAGTTCCTTCACCGGAAATCTGTGACATACTTATGTTTGAAATAATGAATCAAATTATTTCTGCATTTCAATATAAAGACAAAATATTCTATCATGGCAGATATAGAGACGATGGATTCATAATATATGATGGAACATCAGATGAAATTATTGATTGTTTTCGTCTAGCAAATGATTATAACCCCTTATTAAAGTTCACCTATGAAATCAAAAACGATAAAATGTCGTTCTTGGATGTTGATGTAATTAAAGGTCAAAGATTTACAACATATGGCATTCTTGACCTCGAAATACATTTTAAAGAAACAAATTCTTATCTGTTTCTGCACAGAAATAGCTGTCACTCACAGCATGTATTCAGAGGATTTATTAAAGGTGAAGCAATACGGCAAATTAGAAATACAAGTGACCATAACAAATTAATAAACAATCTAACTAATTTCAAAGTGAAATTATTAGATAGGGGTTATGATAACGTGGAAATAGATGATAGTTTTACTGATGCTTTATCAATTGACCGTACTGATTTATTACAACAAAACAAATCTAAAGAGAAGCAAAGTATTCCGTTAGTTTTAATAACTAAATATAATCCATATATACGTAAAATAAAGAAACGTATAATGAAACACTGGCATTTATTACAGTTCGACGAAGACTGTGTACAAATATTCAATACAGCACCAATAGTTGCGTATAGCAAACATAAAAGTATTGGAGATATGCTTAGTAGATCAAAGCTAAAGACTTTAACATTAAATTGACAGTTGGACCCCTGATGATGGTAGATCTGTCATAATAACTAGATATATTGAAGAAGAATTAAAATATAAATATATCAATATGATAATTTTCATATTAGATTATATTCAAATAATGCATCTTAAAATGACCATCCCAAGCTTAACTACCGAAACACGAAATTGATATTTGTGTCGGGTCCTATCAGCAATATGGGATGCGTGGTTGCATGGGTGTTTTATTATAACAAAAAGTTCCTTCACCGGAAATCTGTGACATACTTATGTTTGAAATAATGAATCAAATTATTTCTGCATTTCAATATAAAGACAAAATATTCTATCATGGAAGATATAGAGACGATGGATTCATAATATATGATGGAACATCAGATGAAATTATAGATTTTTTTCGTCTAGCAAATGATTATAACCCCTTATTAAAGTTCACCTATGAAATCAAAAACGATAAAATGTCGTTCTTGGATGTTGATGTAATTAAAGGTCAACGATTTACAACATATGGCATCCTTGACCTTGAAATACATTTTAAAGAAACAAATTCTTATCTGTTTCTGCACAGAAATAGCTGTCACTCACAGCATGTATTCAGAGGATTTATTAAAGGTGAAGCAATACGGCAAATTAGAAATACAAGTGACCATAACAAATTAATAAACAATCTAACTAATTTCAAAGTGAAATTATTAGATAGGGGTTATGATAACGCTGAAATAGATGATAGTATTACTGATGCTTTATCAATTGACCGTACTGATTTATTACAACAAAACAAATCTAAAGAGAAGCAAAGTATTCCGTTAGTTTTAATAACTAAATATAATCCATATATACGTAAAATAAAGAAACGTATAATGAAACACTGGCATTTATTACAGTTCGACGAAGACTGTGTACAAATATTCAATACAGCACCAATAGTTGCGTATAGCAAACATAAAAGTATTGGAGATATGCTTAGTAGATCAAAGTTAAAGAATGTAACATAAAATTGACAGTTGGACCCCTGATGATGGTAGATCTGTCATAACAACTAGATATATTGAAGAAGAATTAAAATATAAATATATCAATATAAACATGAATAATTTTCATATTTGATTATATTCAAATAATGCATCTTAAAATGACCATCCCAAGCTTAACTACCGAAACACGAAATTGATATTTGTGTCGGGTCCTATCAGCAATATGGGATGCGTGGTTGCATGGGTGTTTTATTATAACAAAATGTATTCATGGACGGCTGTCCTACTGCACCTTACCGAGAATCGTTTTCTGCATTGAGAATGATCCGCATTTCCTGTTTGATGGGATACGTATATGGTGTTAATTTATTGTTCCGGTGGACAAAGCTTTTAGCCTTGAGTTGAAAATACTTCATGACATGATTTACTTTGAAAAGTTCCACAAAACAATGTGACTCATTTATACATCATCAACACGGACAATTTCTCACTGCTATCTTATTCCCGCCTATCAACCCACGTGAATGTGGGCGGATCTTCTTTCAAGGTTTATAACATGTGTAAACCTAAAAATTCTTCAGCCACCCAATGTGAGCTCAACAAAGGCACGTAGCTAAGAGAATCACCCAATGTGAACTCAAAAATGGCACGTCGTTTTAATAGAAATGCTAAAAAGCAAAAATTCCGATTCTACAATAAAAAAGAACGGAATAAATACAATATGCAGCAAAGAACTGCACATGCAAAAAAGCATGTTATTAATCTATCAAAACGCAGATTATCAAATCAGGAATATATCCTGTTGGCGAAAGGCTTGAAATTTATACCAACGCCATCAAGCAAAAATGCAAAAATGTCTATACTAAAAGACTACAATGAATTTGCTAGAAAATTACGATGTCGGTATATGTTCAGTCAAGAAAAAACTGACCTTCATCCATTTCGTAGCAATACAGGATATAAACCTGCCTCTACGTGCCATACGTTGGAAAATTATATAGATTTAACCAAGCTTGAATTGTCTTTTCTACCAATAGAAAGAAATGTAATAAACAATCTTACTAAGGGCGAAAGAATAGCGCTACGCAATTTGAAAAATGATGAAACAATAGTAATAAAAAAGGCAGATAAAAATTCAAATTGTGTTATTTTAGACAGGCTAGACTACATAACAGAAGTCACAAGACAACTAAATACTCAACATTACTGCCAATTAGATTCATTTAACATGGCAGAACTGAAAATCCAGGTCATTGAGTATATTAAATCATTATACGACCAAGGCATAATCGACAAAATATCATTTAAATTTTTAACAAATGGTCAAAAATTAAGAGATGCACGATTAGGAAGAATTTATATTCTCCCAAAAATTCACCGTCTTGAAACAGAGACGTTTAAACAAATACAACATGATGGATTAAATGAATTAAATGTAATTCCACCTGGCAGACCAATTATATCACAGTGTGGTTCTGTAACTGAACTTATAGGTCATTACGTTGACTATTTTCTTATACCAATAGTTCAAAATCAGTCTACATATATAAAAGATACTACATCGTTCATTAATATCATTGAGAAATTAAAACCTATGGCAAACAGCCTTTTGGTTTCATATGATATAACACAGATGTTTACTAATCTACCTCAAGAAGCGTTATTGGGTGCGGTTGAACGAGCATATGACAGTTTTGACAAATCAAACTTCAAAGTCAATGCTCCGCCAGTCAATGTATTGATACATTTGTTGAGAATTATTTTAGAAAACAATGTATTTGAATTTGATGGGAAAATTTACAAACAAGTAATAGGTACGGCAATTGGTGCAGTTCCTTCACCGGAAATCTGTGACATACTTATGTTTGAAATAATGAATCAAATTATTTCTGCATTTCAATATAAAGACAAAATATTCTATCATGGAAGATATAGAGACGATGGATTCATAATATATGATGGAACATCAGATGAAATTATAGATTTTTTTCGTCTAGCAAATGATTATAACCCCTTATTAAAGTTCACCTATGAAATCAAAAACGATAAAATGTCGTTCTTGGATGTTGATGTAATTAAAGGTCAACGATTTACAACATATGGCATCCTTGACCTTGAAATACATTTTAAAGAAACAAATTCTTATCTGTTTCTGCACAGAAATAGCTGTCACTCACAGCATGTATTCAGAGGATTTATTAAAGGTGAAGCAATACGGCAAATTAGAAATACAAGTGACCATAACAAATTAATAAACAATCTAACTAATTTCAAAGTGAAATTATTAGATAGGGGTTATGATAACGCTGAAATAGATGATAGTATTACTGATGCTTTATCAATTGACCGTACTGATTTATTACAACAAAACAAATCTAAAGAGAAGCAAAGTATTCCGTTAGTTTTAATAACTAAATATAATCCATATATACGTAAAATAAAGAAACGTATAATGAAACACTGGCATTTATTACAGTTCGACGAAGACTGTGTACAAATATTCAATACAGCACCAATAGTTGCGTATAGCAAACATAAAAGTATTGGAGATATGCTTAGTAGATCAAAGTTAAAGAATGTAACATAAAATTGACAGTTGGACCCCTGATGATGGTAGATCTGTCATAACAACTAGATATATTGAAGAAGAATTAAAATATAAATATATCAATATAAACATGAATAATTTTCATATTTGATTATATTCAAATAATGCATCTTAAAATGACCATCCCAAGCTTAACTACCGAAACACGAAATTGATATTTGTGTCGGGTCCTATCAGCAATATGGGATGCGTGGTTGCATGGGTGTTTTATTATAACAAAATGTATTCATGGACGGCTGTCCTACTGCACCTTACCGAGAATCGTTTTCTGCATTGAGAATGATCCGCATTTCCTGTTTGATGGGATACGTATATGGTGTTAATTTATTGTTCCGGTGGACAAAGCTTTTAGCCTTGAGTTGAAAATACTTCATGACATGATTTACTTTGAAAAGTTCCACAAAACAATGTGACTCATTTATACATCATCAACACGGACAATTTCTCACTGCTATCTTATTCCCGCCTATCAACCCACGTGAATGTGGGCGGATCTTCTTTCAAGGTTTATAACATGTGTAAACCTAAAAATTCTTCAGCCACCCAATGTGAGCTCAACAAAGGCACGTAGCTAAGAGAATCACCCAATGTGAACTCAAAAATGGCACGTCGTTTTAATAGAAATGCTAAAAAGCAAAAATTCCGATTCTACAATAAAAAAGAACGGAATAAATACAATATGCAGCAAAGAACTGCACATGCAAAAAAGCATGTTATTAATCTATCAAAACGCAGATTATCAAATCAGGAATATATCCTGTTGGCGAAAGGCTTGAAATTTATACCAACGCCATCAAGCAAAAATGCAAAAATGTCTATACTAAAAGACTACAATGAATTTGCTAGAAAATTACGATGTCGGTATATGTTCAGTCAAGAAAAAACTGACCTTCATCCATTTCGTAGCAATACAGGATATAAACCTGCCTCTACGTGCCATACGTTGGAAAATTATATAGATTTAACCAAGCTTGAATTGTCTTTTCTACCAATAGAAAGAAATGTAATAAACAATCTTACTAAGGGCGAAAGAATAGCGCTACGCAATTTGAAAAATGATGAAACAATAGTAATAAAAAAGGCAGATAAAAATTCAAATTGTGTTATTTTAGACAGGCTAGACTACATAACAGAAGTCACAAGACAACTAAATACTCAACATTACTGCCAATTAGATTCATTTAACATGGCAGAACTGAAAATCCAGGTCATTGAGTATATTAAATCATTATACGACCAAGGCATAATCGACAAAATATCATTTAAATTTTTAACAAATGGTCAAAAATTAAGAGATGCACGATTAGGAAGAATTTATATTCTCCCAAAAATTCACCGTCTTGAAACAGAGACGTTTAAACAAATACAACATGATGGATTAAATGAATTAAATGTAATTCCACCTGGCAGACCAATTATATCACAGTGTGGTTCTGTAACTGAACTTATAGGTCATTACGTTGACTATTTTCTTATACCAATAGTTCAAAATCAGTCTACATATATAAAAGATACTACATCGTTCATTAATATCATTGAGAAATTAAAACCTATGGCAAACAGCCTTTTGGTTTCATATGATATAACACAGATGTTTACTAATCTACCTCAAGAAGCGTTATTGGGTGCGGTTGAACGAGCATATGACAGTTTTGACAAATCAAACTTCAAAGTCAATGCTCCGCCAGTCAATGTATTGATACATTTGTTGAGAATTATTTTAGAAAACAATGTATTTGAATTTGATGGGAAAATTTACAAACAAGTAATAGGTACGGCAATTGGTGCAGTTCCTTCACCGGAAATCTGTGACATACTTATGTTTGAAATAATGAATCAAATTATTTCTGCATTTCAATATAAAGACAAAATATTCTATCATGGAAGATATAGAGACGATGGATTCATAATATATGATGGAACATCAGATGAAATTATAGATTTTTTTCGTCTAGCAAATGATTATAACCCCTTATTAAAGTTCACCTATGAAATCAAAAACGATAAAATGTCGTTCTTGGATGTTGATGTAATTAAAGGTCAACGATTTACAACATATGGCATCCTTGACCTTGAAATACATTTTAAAGAAACAAATTCTTATCTGTTTCTGCACAGAAATAGCTGTCACTCACAGCATGTATTCAGAGGATTTATTAAAGGTGAAGCAATACGGCAAATTAGAAATACAAGTGACCATAACAAATTAATAAACAATCTAACTAATTTCAAAGTGAAATTATTAGATAGGGGTTATGATAACGCTGAAATAGATGATAGTATTACTGATGCTTTATCAATTGACCGTACTGATTTATTACAACAAAACAAATCTAAAGAGAAGCAAAGTATTCCGTTAGTTTTAATAACTAAATATAATCCATATATACGTAAAATAAAGAAACGTATAATGAAACACTGGCATTTATTACAGTTCGACGAAGACTGTGTACAAATATTCAATACAGCACCAATAGTTGCGTATAGCAAACATAAAAGTATTGGAGATATGCTTAGTAGATCAAAGTTAAAGAATGTAACATAAAATTGACAGTTGGACCCCTGATGATGGTAGATCTGTCATAACAACTAGATATATTGAAGAAGAATTAAAATATAAATATATCAATATAAACATGAATAATTTTCATATTTGATTATATTCAAATAATGCATCTTAAAATGACCATCCCAAGCTTAACTACCGAAACACGAAATTGATATTTGTGTCGGGTCCTATCAGCAATATGGGATGCGTGGTTGCATGGGTGTTTTATTATAACAAAAAGTCTAGAGAAAGTCAACGCAACGAAAGTTCGAAATGTCAAAAGTGTTTTGTTTTCATGGATTACGTACAGTTATGTATACGTACATTTATGTATACGTACATTTATGTACCTTAAAAGAGCAACGAATGGTAAATATAATTATGTACCTTTTTTTTATTATAATTGGACAAAAGCATGAAGATGTGTGTAAATTTTTCACAAAAAAATATTTGACTAACGTGTTGATTGTAAACCCGAGAACGATATTGTAATTAATGTATACATGTATATCCGATAGTAATCAGTAATTGCATTTATTAATCATCTGTTTCATTATCTATCATGAGGTTATTTTTACATACATCCCAAATAACAATATTTGTAAACTCTGTAGAGATTAGTTAAATTTAAAAAGGTGGGGGGGGGGGGGGGGCGGCATCAATACTGAATGAATGGATAGATGTCAGTGAGGTTCTATTACTCCCATTCTTTTCATATAATTTAGATATGTAGAATGTATACCGGCTTTTCATACATTGCATAGCCAAAGATAATAATGTTAATGTAATTTTTTCCCAAATTTTAAGTATGATCAAGCTGAGACTACAATAACACTGTTATCAAGTGGTTCCAAGACGAGAATCACATTCCAGCATAATCGAGAAAATCATGATTCATTACATTTGATTGAAGCTCAAATTGTTATGAGTGCATGAAACTGAAAGGTCTACTTCACATTGCTTAACATGTACTTAAATGTACATGAAAATATAAAAAAAAAAACCAAGATGTGTTTATCATGTTTGTCATGGTTGTCAACAATTATATTTGATTTTTGGGGTATACACGCTACTTTCAAACAAAGCATTTAGGCTATTTCAAGGCGGCCAGTTTTTATTGGTGGAGGAAGCTGGAGAAAAACCACCAACTTTCAATAGGAAAACTGACAATCCTAGTCAATTAAGATTGGAGTCAAGTGCACCCGTACTAGCAGGGTTCGAACTCACAACCTCAGTGTTGACTGGCTAGTGATTTAATACAGTAGTAACTACATAGACCACTCAGCCACTGAGGCCTGCCAACAATTATAAGTTAAAATACAAGTACAAATGTAGTCCAAATAATTATGAAGTCTTGAAAGCTATTATACTTAATTTTATTTACATCTGTGTCGCATAATTGTGCCAATGCAAAAATTAAAAATAGCCTTTTAAGACGTCATAATAATTTGGACTACATGTTCATTTGTATCTTACAAGTTGACTTCAACAATGAGCAAAGTGCATAATGCAAAGTCAGCTTTACTACATGCAAAATGTAATGATGTAAACAATGGTAAATGACAAATGTGAAACAATTCAAATGAAGGAACTTACAGACTTATAATGATTTTTAAACAAAACAAGGAACAAATAAACAAATATGATATACAAGTATAGCAACAAACTACAACATGAACTGCTAAATAACAGGCTGCTGATTTGGGACAGAAACATACAGCATGTACAGGATGTGATGGAGTCAAACCAGTTTGTTGGTGCCAAATTAAACCCCCTCCTAACCTTGGATAGTGGTGTGAAAAGGGCTTAACACATTTGCCATCATATATATGTACAAAGCAAAAAGACATCTAACAAAAACATAGACCAGGCAGGGTGTTTATACATTTTTGTACATCACCACAACAAAAATAATCTCTTTAAGTTCAGATTTGAGAGTAACCTCTTAATTACTGATAGCTACATGTAGTTCAAAGCTAATAACAAGGTACATGTATTTACCACCAAACCTTGCCCATGTTGCCTGGTTAAGGTTTATTCCAGATACTACACATGCACTAGTAGTAACTACAGTATACAAAATAGGTCAGGTTTTGGTGTACAATGTATGCCATTATTATAATAGGGCATGCATGAGTCTGCAAGTGTGTCTATTAACATGATCAAGGTTCATTTGACCTTGTCTTGATCCCATTTACAATGTACACTGACAAAATTTAAACATCCTTATGTATAACTTCAAATTTCAAAAAAGAGTGGAAACAAAAAATCTACAATTTTATTAATCCATTTGTAAAGGAGCATAAATCTTTAAATGTATAAGTAATTCCTCTAGAATTCAAAACTTGATCTGTGTTACAAAGTGCACATTTTATGTGGTTATAAGCATTGTGTGTAATGTTCGTTGCACTTAGTCAAAACAAACGGAAACTAAAATAAGAAAACGGAAACAAAAAAAATCAGTCATTTTTCAATTTGTAAAGGGTATAAATCAAGAACAGTAAAAGTGATGCCACCAAATATGAACTCGATATGAATTTATAAATGTGGAATTAAGTGGTGTGTATAAGTTTCATAACATTTGGTTGAGGCAAACTAAAATTAGAGAAAAGAACAATAAAAATTGAGCAATGCATAACTGAAGAAAGGTAAAAGTAACACCAGTGACCACCCAATATTTTGGGACGTACAACAAAATGTATGTACTGACGGATGGACAAGGTTAAAACCTACCCCCACTCCCCCCCCCAACCACCCCCAATACGACAGGGGCATACATGTACATGTTACAAAATGCATTTAATACATTGTATCTGAAGATTGTTATTACGTACAGCTTCTCTAAATAACTTCAAAGCTTTTGCTCAGACATATATCAGTAAACAGTGGCGGATTCAGAGGGGGCGTAGAGGGCGCACGCCCCCCCCCCCCCCCCCTTTGCTGGCACTTTTTTTATTTTTTATAAAATGATTAATAATCAGCCTAGACTTTGTGAATTTTGCTGTGTATTTAATTTTAATGCGACAGTTCTCCACTTATAAAAATATTTTTCGCTCTTATTCACTGTAATATATTATAAGTTATCTACGTTCATATCCGTAGATATGGATATTTTAACACCCCGTAAAAAATATGTAAAATTTCAAAATTTCAATAAAACTTTTTTAGATAATGAAAAAAACGTTGTTTTCGCGTTACACTTTGGCTACGCCTCATGGTGTACTGGGGTACTTCAGGGTGTTAAAATATCCACAACTTCATTTTCGTTTCCGATTCATTCGTAGCCTATTGGTTGATTTGTACCCCTCGCTTCCATTTTGGGTGAAACATTTCAATGGATAAAAAATTCTTGTTTGTTTTTCTACGTGTCGGTCATATTGTAAATTTCATTGAATAGCCGTACAATGTATATCATATCTTGTTCACAACAAGAAATCTGTAAAGTTATGCTAACTAACCATACAACAAACGGGAATTTCCCATGTCCATTTTTCACTGACAAATTCCACTTCAAATATATTAAATAGTACATATAGCTTTGGATCCATTCAGTCATTTTATAATAGACAATCAATGTAGAGAATACGGCACCAAAAATGTCCAGCCCCTACACTTTAACTAAAATGCATTTTACACTTATTTTATGTTTTTTAGCAAAAAAAAAAGGTCCGCAAAATTTTTTCGCCTCGCTCCGCTCGACGAAATTTATTACTTCGCCCCCCCCTTTCAAAAATCCTGGATCCGCCCCTGGTAAATCATGCTTTTAAAATCACAATGTATTTCAAGTTATTGTAAGAGACATAATGATCATGATGATCAGAACATGCTTTCCAGTAATTACCAAACTGTCTCATATAAATCATGTAATACATTAATACATGTCTTTAATAACCATGATAACTAGGCCTTACATGTTATAACAGCTAAGTTTTATCCCTTGAAATCCATTGTCTCATTGACTAAAGAAGTTACATGTACCATGGTTGATTAAAAATGTATTCATTTAATTTGAAAATTAGTTATAAAGGCTGTGTATTTAGTTACTGCACATATATATAGTTTCAAAAATTCCCTAGTGCCTACCAAAAACAACAAATATATGTTACTACCGAAGAAAATTTTAGAAACAAAGGGTAGACAACTCATGAAATTATCTGGTATAACAACATGCATGTTATTTTCACTAATAACTTATTTATTAAATTAATATAAAAAAAGAAGATGTGGTATGATTGCCAATGAGACAACTGTCCATAAGAGACCAAAATGACACATACATTAACAACTATAGGGCAGCGTACGGCCTTCAACAATTAGAAAAGCCCATACTGCATAGTCAGCTATAAAAAGCCCCAAAATGACAATGTAAAACAATTCAAACGAGAAAACTAACGGCCTAATTTATGTACAAAAAACGAACAAAAAACAAATATGTAACACATAAACAAACGACAACCACTGAATTACAGGCTCCTTGACCATGCACATTTGTACTGTTAACTGATGAAAAAGATTGGCATTATACATTTGTAAATCATAACAAGAACATATTTAGTCAGAGATCAAATTTAACCACTTTGATACACCATTGAATTCATACAACAGGCATATGGATTTAATTAGATGGATTAGAATTGAACATTCCAATGATTTAATACTCTTATATACATTTTTATATACTAGTATTATTTTTTTTCAGGGCAATTCTAGATCTGTTGGTCTTGTTAAAAGATAAAAATAAGCCAAATTTGCAATATAACATGTACATGTATAAAAATATTTAAGGCAATTTGTTAGATATTTTAACTTTATTTCATTTTACATTATTTCTTTTGGCATTTTCTATGGAAGTACATGTACGTCAAGAAGAAGAAGCTACAATGTAAGCAACAGGAGGAAAATCTTTGAGGCATTGCTTTCTAGATTATATGATGGATTCATAGATTTTCATATAGATTTATTTGCATATAAAGAGCAGCCGGCAATTATTTTCTGACGAGAGGTATGTACATGTAATAAAAAGGATAACTTTGTTTGAATATTTTGTTGTTGTCAGACTATCTACATGTTACACATTTTGATTTTGTGTAAGCAGTGAAAAATTATTTTTTCTAATTGACCATTTTATTGAAAATAGCATTGGAAGCTCTATGTACACTCCATTGCTTGTTCTTTTTATGCGACCACAACAATTTTTGGGAAATGTATAATGGTAAGGTGTTGTCGTTGTCTGCAGCGTCCAAAGACACATTGGTTTCTGAACAATAACTTAAGTTTAAATGCATAAATCTTTATGAATTTTGTTTAGAATGTCCAATACCACAAAAAAAGGTTGGGATGATTTTGGGGATGAGGGTCTGAAGTCCCAACCGTTTAGGAATTAGGGGCCCAATATGGGCCCAAAACAAGCATTTTTTCTAGTTTCAGGATAATAACTTGTTTATAAGTATTTCAATTGCTCTGAAATTGTACCACAATGTTTAAAACCACAAGTAAAAGGTTTGGATTCAGTTTAGGGGTTATGGGGCCAAAGTTTAGGAATAAGGGGCCAAAAACAAGCATTTTTCTAGTTTCCAGACAATAACTTGTGTGTAATTGTGTAGATCTCTCTGAAATTGTACCACAATGTTCCATATATAACAAATGGAAGGCTGGGATAGAGTTTTGGGTTAGTTGCCCAAAATATGTAGGAATTAGGGGCCAAAAAGAAGCATGTTTCTAGTTTCCAGACAATACATGTAACTTGTGTTTAAGTGACTCATAAGCGGATTTAGGGGAGTGGCCCTGGCCCCCCCTTTTCTGGGAAAATTTTGGTTGATTATATAGGGAATCACTGAAGCATGTCCGGATTGGCCCCCGTCTTAGGCAGTCAGTGGGCCCCCACTTATGAAAATTTCTGGATTCGCCACCGAGTGTATGGATCTCTCTGAAATTGTACTACAAGGTTCCATACTACAAAAGAAAGGATGGGATTGAGTTTTAGGGTTATTGCTCCAAGGGGGATTTCAATAAGTTGAGGGCGGGGGAGATAGTTTGTTTACAAATTTTTTAAGGGATTCCTTTTTTTTTTAAATTTTAAATTTTTTTTTTGATTTTTGAAAAGTTTCATGCAATAATGTTCAGCAAAGTAAGATCTTCAATGGTCAACATAACCAAAATTTTCAATGGACCCCTAAAGGAGTTGTTTCCCTTTATAGTCAATTTTTAACAACTTTCTCGTAAATTTTGCAATCTTTTCCTCTTTTGTGTTTTGAGCAAGAACTAAAGAAGATAAAGAGAAACTTAACAGGCTATTAAAATGATAAGCAATACAAGATCAATAAAATATGTTTACAGGAGTTTTGCCTCTTGGAAATAGATATTGTAAGGAAAATTGCATCCCACACGTCTACTTTTCTTGTAGATTATTTTTATAATTTATGAAAAATGTTAAGAAAAGAACATGTTGAAGGCCGTACGGTGACCTATAGTTGTTAATGTCTGTGTCATTTTGGTCTTTTGTGGATAGTTGTCTCATTGGCAATCATACCACATCTTCTTTTTTATATACTTATTTGTTCATGTTGTGGTTATTGCTTTTTGACAGCAAATTTTATATTATATCCATCAATTGGTGAGGTACATTGAAACACTGTTCTTTTATTAAATGCATGAAGTATACAGATGGTAACACAAATGACAACATGTTATGTTCATGAGTTTAATATTTATACATAAATGTTGTATTTCAACAATTTTGCCTATGAAACAGCAAATCAAGATTTAATATACCGGAGTTAATGCCTAAATGGATTTTTTATACTTAGGCAGAAGAATAGTTTATTATATATACATGATATATGAGAAAGTTCATGCTATACATATATTTGTTGTTTAATTTTGCAGAATGCGTAACTCATATTAGCTGAATATATAAAAAGGAAGATGTGGTATGTCTACTAATGAATGACTAAAAATGTACAGCATTCTTAAATGTTTTGTTAATTGCATTCATACATTTGAGGTCTTGGTTGTACAAGAAGCTAATTCTTTTAGCTTTAAGTTTACGTTACGCTATATATGTGATGTTCTCTCACTGAATTATACAACATTTGGTGACAATGTTGACCGCATCTATCCCATTGAACTAGAGATAAAGGATACTACAGACACAGTTAAGTCTGCTTCATATCTTGACCAACATTTAAAAATTGACAATGAGGGTCGGTTGAAAACAAAATTTAACGACAAAAAGAGATGATTTCAGCTTCCCAACTGTTAACTTTCCATTTCTATGTAACAACATTCCAGCTGTGCCTGCATATGGAGTTTACATGTAAATCTCCAAATTAATACGATATTCCCGGGCTTGTATTTCCTATCATGATTTCCTTAATAGAGTGTTCTGCTCACAAGGAAGCTATTAAACCAAGAGTTCCAAATGGTGAAGTTGAACTCATCCTTTCGTAAATTGTACGGAAGCCATCATGCATTTGCATGTAGGTTTGCGGGATTTGATGACGAGAACAGACTCTAATTCTTTATCTCATTTAAGCCAACTGCTGTTGTTGTAACTCAGCCGCATCATAATGCAACCATCTATAATATATACGAGATAATTAGTAAGTTCAAGATGGCGTGTATGTCGACTGAAACTAATAGCTCCGCACTGTGATGCGGAGCAAACAAAGGAACAACAGAAAAATCGAAGTACAATAAAAACAAACGCAAACTACGTACAGAGAAACGAACTGTTAAATAGCAAATGCCATATTCATGACTTGGTACAGGAAATGTGAATAAGGCAAATGTGGATTGAAACCGGTTAAATGGCTCGCCAAACTTCCCGCTTTATAACAATGTTAAAAATATCATAAAAACATTACGTGACAGAAATACAGCTTAAAACACGCAAAAACATTCATAACAGAGAAAAGCACACAATCAAATAGTATATTAGTCGACACAACATGAAAACTGCAGAACGACAACGAAAATATTCCATCAACGACAAGCACCAACAAAAGTCAGTGCTTTGAATGGGCATCACTTTCGTGTGAAAAACTGCAGGTTCTATGAGTTATTTAGAATCTAACCATTGCTATCATAAACTTATCAGTTTAGGGTTTCCCATTGTTTGTATAAGTTTATGTTTCACAAAGCTTCAATGTATTTCAAGGATATAAACAACAAAAAATTACATATCTTGTGTTTTTTAATATCACCATAATCAATGTGATCAATGGTTTGTCTGCACCTTTAAATAGGTTCTTTATATAAACACTTAATCTATCTGTTATGCTGCACCTAAATGTATGTCTGTAAGTTAACAAGCTATGGACTGAATTTCTTAGAAAAAAATTCCTGGGACTTATATTCTGAGAAAAATTATGGTCACAATTTAAATTACCCAGGAAAAAAGTCTGTGGGACAAATTTAATTATTTGACCGAATTTACCTTTACATAAACCTTGACCGTTTTCAGACTTTGTGTGTGCCTAAGTAAATCATAATAATAATAAAAAACAATAACAACTTATAAATTGTTTTCCTCTGAATTAACTTTCATCAGAAACGTTTGCCATGCACACTTTATAATATCTTAACTTTAGTACAACATAGTTTAATTAAAATTACATTCATGATGGTAACCATGGTAACAAGGCTGAAAAAGTAAGCTTTCAAACCTCGACAATTTGTTTCCATTCTTATGATTTTTAATTGCTTTATTGGTTTTCAAGTGATCAAATCTCAAACACTTGTTTGCAAAATGTTTTGAGAAATCTGGTATTGATAAACCGTTTACATGGTAAGTGTTCTATCTTTTATAATGGAAATATCACATGTTGGTTATAAATAGTATTTTTGGAAAAACCAGTATTGATTTAGATAACACATACATTCAAGAAGGATTGAAGAAGGTATGTTTTTGCATGAATTTTAAATTTTCATATTTCAGTTCATTAATCGAAAAATGATTCTTTCCCTTATTAAGCATTTACGACACAGGAGTATTTTGATAGAAATTCTATGCTATTAATCCAATATTTTCATTTCTATTGTTATTTAATGATTTAATCGATTGAACAAGTTGTGTAAACGATAAACTGTTCATTGTATTTGAGCATGATAACTTTATATTACAGAAAGGCAGACAAAAGTATAGGTGAAAAATGAGTATTTACAAATGTAGTCTAGTAAAATATGCAAACCAAAAACTATATTTCGTTCCTTTATATTTGTTTAGAGCTCACAGAAGTAAATATGGGTAAAAGTTAAATCTTTGAACGTTACAACTTACACTTTGGCACATTGTATCCTACGTCATGTTTAAACGTTCGAATGTATCTATATATACCTGTTGCTAAAAATATTATTGAAGAAAACCAAAATCGATTTCTGAAAACGATATTTATTAGAAACCACATTAACAAGAAAAACATTGATTGATAAACATTTCATTCCAATATCTAATATTAGTTTATTGAAAGAAAAAAATAATAATGTACACGTATTCTCTATACTACAGACGACAGACACACAAATGACAACCTTTTCTGCCATTGACAGCACACCAACAACACCTTCTTTGTACACATGGCAGTAAAAGAAATAAAACTCAAACACAAATTCAAATTTGCCGACAGCCCGTCGTACGTGATGGACGCCAGATATAATTGTGTAATACATCTATAATCGTGACATATAAATCAGTAATCAAATTGCATTTTCATTTACCAATCATTTCATTGTGTACAAACACATCAAAATATTGTATACTGTGCGTTTGATGAAATTATCCCTCATTGATAGCCAAGGCCGACCAGGAAAAACCGTATTACGGAAACCTGTGCCCGAATCAATGCTCGAGCCTATCTCAGGATAATGACGTCGGACCTCGTCATTTTCAAAAGCAGTTTTCGAAAATCAAGATTGTTGTTATAATGTACAACAGATAAATATCATCATTTAGAAAAATGTAGTTTACACGGTCAATACGACGGCTAGAAGTGAAGCTACCACAGAAAAAACACCTTATATATGACCACAACTCAGTCCTCTGATTGGATAGATTTTCTTCGGCCTACCGAAAATTGACGATTCCAATATCGAGAATACAACATTTTCCCGCTATACTGATCGAAACGCGGGAAAATATTAGTATTCTCTATACTACAGACGACAGACACACAAATGACACCCTTTTCTGCCATTGACAGCACACCAGCAACACCTTCTTTGTACACATGGCATTGAAAGAAATAAAACTCAAACACAAATTCAAATTTGCCGACAGCCCGTCGTACGTGATAGAAAACCAAAGAAAGGGGTAATCTATAGGCCTAATACCTTAGATATCTTCAAACGTTTCTTAGTGGAATCTACTATGTAACCGTCTTTACTAGAGTCAGACTTCCATCTACCATGCATTTTTAAGCATCTGTCAATAACATCGACGTTTGCCGCCATTGTGGCTCCACCGGATCTGAATGAATGAAGACCTATGTTTCCCTCTGGACAAATTGTTCGAATTCTCTTAAGAATGGACTCTCTAGCCGCCGTGTAACTTAGCTTTTTATCTTTAGTAATAAGCTTGCATGTATTACGAGATCTATAAATAGGCCGAAACAAATAAAAATTTTGCTGGCAAGAATCACTGAAACCTGCTAACCTATTGTACCTTAGAAACATTGTGTAAGGACAAGCAGATGAATTACCCTTAGAAATCAAGACTTCGGAACTTTGCCTATATTGGTCTGTTTTGCTTTTTTCGAAATTAAATGAGATTCGTGTACTTTTACATCACAAAAGCGTAACGAACTGATCTCATCATATCTAAGAAATCCTGAAAAACTCAAAATCATCATTGCCAAAAGTAAATCTAAAGAACTTTTAAACATATCAGTTCGGTTAAAGTTTCCGGAGTAATTGGATCTTTCTGTTATGTCTTTTTTGGTGCTACTCTTTTAGATGCTTCAAGAATTGATGTTACAAAAGTGTTTGATGTAGGATCGTTTAGACCATTTATCTCATGTGCCCATTTTATACCATACACTGCGTTCGAAATAGGGTGACAAGTAGAATTATTGTTCAATAAATGTGTTAAATACAGTGCAACATGAACTGGCTGAGCTGGCAAAGATGTGTGTCCTTGTAAAGTAATGAAACGTTCCCATCGTTTGTAAGAATTAAAATATGATTTAACGGTATTGTCACTTTTAGAGTTTATCAACAGTTCACACATCTTCGGATAAAGTTCGTACATATAACTGCCGACTTCTATACCACAGCAATCAATCTTAATTTGAAACACTGTTGTCCAAATACTCCGCACTGCCCTCTGCCTCTTTTCGTCAGATTTTCCCCTTGAAAAAACTTTATGTCAACTATGAAATCCTTAAAATTTCCAAATCGATCCACCAACATAGGCCGATGTCCATTCTGGGATGACTAAAGTGCCATTGCATTTTTCTATTCTAATCTTATTAATAACCTTTGGAATCAAACTTGGTGGTGAAACTATCCAATTATTATGTCCCCCCCCCCCATACTACTGTAAACGAGTCTATCCAAGCAGTCCCGGGGCACCAAAACTTTGAGTTAAAATGCTTGCACTTGGCATTGTATTCATGTGCGAACCTATCTATGTCATGTGGACCCCAAACGTGATTAAGATACAGAAAAATCTCATCTTGTATTTCCCAGTCATCACAATCTGTTACCCTACTTAAAGTGTCTGCGTACTGGTTTGATTCTCCTGGTAACCAAACCAAGCTCAACTCAATTGCATTCTCTCTGCAAAATTCATCAACAGACAAAGCGTTCTTGTGCAAAACCATCTTCCTACTACCAATATTAAGTATATGTGTGATATTCAGATTATCTGTGAAAACTCTGATAGTCTTACCAGAGAGGATATTGACAAAATTTATCAATAATCTTTTTACAGCCTCGAGCTCTCTCCAGGTCGAACTTTCGGCCTGTGCCGCCATTGACCAACTACCAAACATTTCCAAAGGTTCGTCCTCTGAACCAATGGTAACAAAACCACCGAAACCTGTACCAGATGCATCACTGAACACATAATAATCTTGTGGTACATTATAAGTCAACTGACTTAACCGAGATCCTATCTCGTTAAAGCTTTCAACTTTATGTTCCCAAAAAATGCACTCCTCGAATGCGTCCGTACTAACTAGTACTTTGGCGTTCCAACTTGCCCTTTGCAATATACATTGGTACAAATACCTTGTTCTTCAACGTGCCCGATCTCCTAATACAGGCTGCATTGATATGATCTGTCCTACAAGACTTGCAATAAATTTTACCCGGAAAAGCCTAATTCCGTAGTGAAATTGTATCCTGAAAACTTCCAAAATTCTTAAAAGCGTCTCTATTTTTTTTTTCGGTAATTCTTATAACCCCTTCTATCATATCCCAATGAAAACCTACCAGTCTAGACCTTGAATAGGAACCAACTTGCACTTCTCTGATGCAAGAACAAACCCAAATTTCTCCAAATCGGAATGGATTTTTTCGCTCGCTAACATAGCCTCTTTCATGTTTTTGCCCCCGCCGAGGCCATCGTCTAGATACATGACAATTTTAAGACCCGTACTTCTCCAATATTTTATAACTTCCCTGACTACCTTTGTAAAAATATATCCGCTGGTTGACAACCCAAAAGGCAAAACATTATACACATAATATTCATGCTCATATTTAAAACCTAAATATGTAGTATCTGTTTCAAAAATGCTTATATGATGATATGCGCTTTTTAAATCGTAAAAAATTACAAAATCTCCTTGATCATATAATTGTCTAGCAGTTTTTGCATCTTCATATTTGTGCTTAAATTTAACTACATGAGGATTGATATGTCTTGCATCTAATACTAATCTTTTAGAGTTTTGAACCTCTATTATGAGCTACAGTTAGAAGATTAACGATATATGGCTTACGAGACACTTGAGTAATACATCCTTTTTCTAGCAATTTTTCAATCTCGCTCTTAACAAATTTGGGATTGTCTCTTGCTGATTTGTTATTTTGTAATTCAACCATGCATGGAATGGTGCTGAAAGGAATTTTATACCCGTTTGCTATAATATCTAATACAAAATCCGTGGCACCTATTCTCTTCCATTCGCTCAAGCTCTCTTTTAAATGACCTACACCTGTACCGTTATATTTTACTATAGTAGTAGTATGTGTATTGCTCATTGACTGGACATCACGTGATGTCTGTGTTATTGAATTAACATTTCTCATTGAATAGAGTTCACCCGATGCTAGATCTGTTTTTGGGTGAGTATACATTTCTACTTTATCAATTTTACATATAGTAGTATCAATACTTATCTTATGTTTTTGCTCAGCAGCAGACTTTGGACAATTCCAAATCCAGTGCCCGTACTCATTACAATTGAAAAATCTACCGGGTCGTACATCAGACCTGGATCCACCACTAACGTCCACAGGGATCGAATTTGCTGTTTTTGCTGGGGCCTGTTGTGTGTATGGCACGCTCTTGCGGTCTGGGCGTCTTTTTAACTTTTCCTTTTTCAGCTTGCTTTCTGCTCTACTCTGCGCTTTATACATCTTCTTCTCGTCCTCGGAATCTTCAGCGAGTGGGTTGGTAACGTATTCTTCTACCACGCGCCAACCCGCGTTTGAAGAATCGGCAAGTTTGATAAGCTTTTGTCGATTTTTTATCAAGTCCATACCTTCTGAAATTTTTCTTTTTGCACTGTTAATATTGGACTGCGTCAAGTTGTCGGTCTCAAATTCTGCATGTACTTCTCTGATTTTGGCGTACACTTCCTGGTTATGATTGTGTTGTTCTTCGTTCCCCCTCTTTCGGAATTTATAACTGTCGGTCAGTGATTCGTCCATCCTAGCTATTTGTGTGTCCGACAGCACTTTCTGTTTGTCCTGTATCCTTCTTTGGAACCTTCTAAACGTGAATCCAGTAACGTCGTCATACTGTTCAACATCTGGTCCTGTGTGGATTGAACGGCATTCTGTACCTCTGTCTGGATAACTTGCTGTAATTCGGCGTCCATTGGTTTACACGGTCAATACGACGGCTAGAAGTGAAGCTACCACAGAAAAAACACCTTATATATATCACCACAACTCAGTCCTCTGATTGGATAGATTCACTTCGGCCTACCGAAAATTGACGATTCCCATATCGAGAATACAACATTTTCCCGCTATACTGATCGAAACGCGGGAAAATATTATTATTCTCGCACTATACAGTTTTACCAAATTTGAAATTGCATTGACATTATCTTGCCTTGAGGAACAAAATACAGTTACCTATAAAAATATCCGCAATGAGAACATGTGAAATAATAAAAAAAAAAAAAAAGGAAAAACCAAAGACGACGACATGCTCAAACATTAACGCTAAGGCAATTATAACAAAGTGCAAGAAATACTTGATTAGATGCTCCTGTCCAAAAAAAAAGAATGTAGTGGGTTTCAACATGTTTAGGACACTAAATGCCCCTAACGTTGGACAGTTGTGCTACAGCATTAAACAGGCGAACTTGTACAAATAAGTTAAAAAGGTTTGATTGATCAGATGTCAGGTCAGTACTTAGCACCAACACGACTAACGGAAAGACAGAAGACACAAATTATCAATCTAAGATTTGTACAGTAGTGTGCAAAAGTTAAACTAGAAACTTACATATTATTAAAAAAAACTATGAGGAATAGTCACTGAAAATATCAAGATATAGAAGTGTTAAAAGCGTTTTAGAAACACAATGAATGTTTAGTGACTGTTAAATTGACACCAAGGACAATGTATGATAAGACGGTATCTACCCATTATACATGAATTTTATCTGTAATATATCTTGTTGTAAAGGGAAAATGTAGTACCTTACGGTGGCTGGGACGTCTTAATTAAAATCCAAAGAATTTCTTAATTATTTGTCAAAATAATTTTTTTATCATGCTTTTTTCAAAAATATTATAAAAATTAAGGGTCCCCGCAGTTTTTTTCACGCTGCAGATTGTACTTTATAGTCAGATTGGATAGATTATGCATGAAATATCCATTTTCGTGCGATTAAAAGAAATCTACATCATATAATTTTAGATATAATGTGAGAAGATAGCTCATACCATATGCTTTCAGATAAGAAAAAAAAATATGTGTGGACACAGAACGTGTTTTCCTGCTACATATTAAATAAGAAAGCTTCACAACTCTTTCTATTATAAAATCACTTTATCTGCGTTATCTTCCATAATATCTGAGTAATCATCCCTTATTTTGTAAAGTTGAAAAAAAATAAAACAAACACTGATATGGTGTTTTTTTTAGAAATTACAGCCTGTATATGATAAAACAAATTACTTTCTATATTTACATTAAAAGTCTTTCGCTACAAACTACCCTTCAGATTTCCACATTTCATTACAGATCTAGACCAATTGTTATCTTCTACTTCAAAATCTGAATGGAGGAAAACATCCGAGCCACCTTATTTCATTGTATTACTTACCAATGTTACCTACTCAAGTTTCTGCAAAGTACTGAGAAAGTATCGATCAATGAAATTACATTTCTACATTTTGTTAAAACATTTTGTTGTATCATCATCGAAACTTTTTTTTAAAGAACTGTCAGTCATCGAAAATAGTCCGTATATCTTTCGCATGTTTATTTTAATCATGATCTACAGTTGCTCTCATTATCTTAAATAATGTTTGTTTATCTTAAACTATTGACCTAGATCAACACAGTTGCGTAGAAAAAACGAATAGATCATGTTTTTTTTTTCACCCTAAAAAGCGTAAGAGGAAGGAAAACTCTGTCGAATTGCATGTTTTTAATGAATGCGCCTTGCATCTTTTTTTCATTGTGAGTTCAGCGTAATTATAAATAGTCAGCTATATAGATTAAAATTGGGAATTCCCCAACCAGATCGTGGAACTAGATGCAGACTTATTGTTCAAATGTTGCCTTCCTTAACAATTGTCACGGTATATATTGTTGGAATAAGCAGGGAAAGTAGTTTTATAGTTGAAATTGTTTTGGTTGATTTTCAAACAGAAAAGATAGTTCTTTGAGGCGATTAAGGAAATACCGTCGAATCCCATATATTGTATAATATGAGTTATACATATTAACACAAAACGATAGACTATGTCATTTATACTGATAGGTTTATCATGTAGGTGTTATTGTAATGTGAAGCACAGGTAGAATAGCTGATGAATTAGAAATGACTAAGAATGTTTTTCTATGTTTTAGGAAAAAGAGTTTTTGACCATTATACCTCAACAGAATCTGCTAAGGCAATTAAAAAATCAGGAAATCTGCACAAAAAGCAGGCGATTGAGATGTTGTTTATGGTGAAGGAACTTATGGTACACCTGAAAATGGTAGGGAAGCTTTAGCTCGGAATAACTATGATGGAGCGTGGAAAAATAACGAAGAAATGGGGAAAGTTGATGTTGTTATTAGAATTGTGACGGATGATAGTAAGGTGAAACACATATCCGATGGTAGAGAAATATATCTTTATGATGGTGATATTTGTTTAGATGAAGCAGACGAAGTTGACTTCATTTACAAAGGAGGATCCATAGTTGAAAAATATAAATAAAAACTATATGCAAGAGATCAAAACAGTGGACTTTGAAATTTATACAACAAACCAAGTTCATTGAATGAAAATACAACTTTTTTGACATATATTATGTGTTTAATCGCCATGTTTCTATTTAAGTGTACATGCTTACGCCAATAAAATCATTGATGATTAATAATCAACATATCAAAACGTACATTTCGCTTATGACAATAAACATCAAAGATTGATGAAACTCCCCTTTTTCAGGTGCATTTCTACAAATGTTCTAATTGTTACAAATGGTAGTACTGGGAGCGCACAATTGTTCGTGTGATACCAACTTTTGTGACTTTCTATGTCAATATAGAATTAAGATACTCAGCAGTATTTTACTTATAACATACATATTACTTCATTATTTACTTCATATGTTCTAATCTAATTTTCCAAAACTTCAAAGGTTTTTTTTCTAAATGATGCAACAAGGTCCTATAGTCAGTAAAGTTGCCCCAGAACTCATCAGACTCAGTTCATTGCCATTGTTTGTTTTTTTTAATCATTTCATGTATGAATGGTAATTTTTCTACCTTTTTATCCACATCATTAAAAAAAGATGTTCTTTAGTTTCATGTTTGATGGTGTCAAACATGTACAGCTTACTTGTTCTGTCTGCATCATTCTCACAGCCAAATGTAAACAACATAAATGCTTGATCACTGTTTAGTTTACTGCTATGTTAAAACGCACTGCTGAATTTCAATACATGTTGTTGTAAATGTGTATATTGGTTATTTCCAAGTAAAGAAATGTTGTTATTATTGTATTATGAGAGTTTATATGAGTTGTCAGAAGTAATTTCTAGTATTAAGTATATTGAATGCGTGCTTAGCGTACGTTTTACTTTATGTTATTAGTTGTATCGATAACGCCATATATGTCACGTTCGTCAGTCTTTGCTGTGTTCATATTTTGCTTGCAGCAAGGCTCACCCCGGGGGTTCCTAGAGGTAAGAAGCAGCGCATTTAGCTGTATGCCTCGAACTTTATATCATGAATAAGGGTTATAATTTAAAGGTAAGAAGCAGCGCAGATAGCTGTATGCCTTGCATTGTATTTATATTGTCATTGTAATATCTAAGATAATATATGATATGAGGCCTTTTTAGAGGGGGATTTTCCCCAATATTTAAATCGAATAAATAACATTAACCATTTAACAACAATTGAAAATGTTTTTTTTAGATTGCAGTATAAAGAGAATAATAGTGCATTGAGTTGACATATCAACGACATAAGGATTCGGCCCGAAAGGGGGAAATAGCTCGACAGAGCCTCGCATTTTCCCGTATCTAAGCCTCATCCTTATATCGTTGATATGTCAAGTCAGTGCACTATTATTGTCTGTTTAAAACAGCTTAAATGAAAAAACAAAAATTAAAAAAATATAGGTCGCCGATGACATTTTAAAATTTCAACGCAAAAATGGCAAAATAGGGAGATAATTTGGAGCTTTTTGAACGGTATAAACATTTTAAAAGTCATATGGGCAACACGACTTGGTTCTTTTTGTTAATTTTTATTCATAAAGTCACAACTTATAGTGTAATGAATAAAAGGTATATGAAAAAAAATGTTTAAATTTTTGCTGAAATTTGTATATACTGGAGCCTCCGTAGGCTGGTAGGGTGTACTTTTATCCATTATATCTTACAATTGGTGACTAGACTAGATTGTTCAACTGATATGATGTGTTTGTGGACCAAGATAAAGACTCCCCTCCAATTGTTCTCCTGTCGTTTCTGTAGGCCTTGTAGTCATCTGGGAATAATTCTTATATGATTTGCATATTAGTAAATACATTGATATGATTGGTCGAGAGGGCTTCCGGTTGTTGATCTCGACGTTGGTTATTTTTCGATAGACAATGTGAACGAACTTCTCTCCGTAACCAATGTAAACAAGATGGCGGTGATAATAACACCAACGTAAACAAAATTTTCTCTACACGTCAATCGTTAAATTAAATAATAAACACAAAAGCATTCGTTCGAAGGATAATAAGAGTTTTTGCAGTTTATTTTTTATCAGATAGCAAATTTCATTGAGTTCTTATTTTTGCACCAACAAATATATTCATGCGCCAGGCCTATTCAATGACATAACTACACAATATAGATGTGATAGAACGAGGGTTGAAAATATATTTCTTATCTCCAATTTTAAAGAATTATAAGGATTAAACGCCTTTTAAAGGAATTTATTGGTGTATAACATCTATAAACTGGACCAAGTCATTCACAAACATATAATAAAAGTTCTGAGGACTTTTATTTGTTTGTGAGTGAATTGGTCGAGATTATACACCAATAAATTCCTTGAAAAAGGCGTTTTATCCTATAATACTTCGCTCGATTTGATAGTTTCTTGATTTCTCTTTTTTGTGTTTTTTTTTTAGCCAAGATTTTGTTCCACAGATGATGCCAGGCTTGATGTCATTAATGGCTGCTTCAAATTCTCAGGTCATGTCTTTAATACTTCGGCAATTAACAGATAGTATTCGCAAGTTCTTTTTCTCGTTAAATGTATAACACTTCTTCTGCATGGGCGTTCTACGATTTATATCTTCGCACTACACAGTATTATACGAATCATATTTTGATATTACAAACTTCGGATCAAGTAAAGAATACGTAATTGTCGTTCCATCGGATAATCACTAGTATATGGAACGCACAAGGATAATAGTTACGCTGAACGGTGCCCACTGGTCACCTGAACAGAAACGGTTAAAATTGAGTCTATACGCGACAAAAAATAGTACATGATTTCCGGTTTAAAGTGAAAGTACGTTACTAAGGGGATACACAGTTTATAATTGCTGCTATACAATACGGATATGATCTTAATGCAAAGTTCCGGAATAACCATATTTCAAAGGATACTGTTGAGAGAGATACAAAAAGTAAAAAATAATAGACAAATAATCAATTATCATAATGATTCACTCAAAACAAACAATTGAAAATGTATAGAAGATTCACCCTTTACTCTATTAATATCTTAAAGCGAGTGACATGGCTTATTTTTCAGAAAAAAATAACCTAATGGCCTATATTGCACTCTCATGACATATAACTAAAAAGATGGAATGCCTCGAACTCAGGTACCTTGAAACTGCCATTGGTTACCTCTGGTCACCCTACACAGAAACTAATAGTGCTTACAGTTACACTGGTTATTTTATACAAATACATAGTTACTTTATTAACCTTACTCCCTTTGCAGATAAATTTACAGTGGTTCTTCTAATTACCTGACACAAATATAGATATTGAATGGCCTCCTACAAAAATTTTGAATATGGTTACTTCTGGTCACCCTACACAGATATTGAATAAGGTTACCTCTAGTCATCCTACAAAGATGTTGCATATGGTTACCTCTGGTCACCCTACACATATATTGAACTTAGTAACCTCTGGTCACCCTTCACATATATTGAATTTACCTACAAATTATAAGATACTGAATTTGGTAACCTCTGGTCAACCTTGCCACCCTAAACAGATATTGAATTTTGTTACGTCCTTTCACGTTTTACATAATTAACTGTGGTGACCTCTGGTCACCCTACACATATAATGAAATTGGTTACCTGTTGTCACCTAACACACGTATTGAATTCCCCTAAAAATTATAAGATATTGAATTTGGTGACCTCTGGTCACCCAACACATGTATTGAATTCCCCTACAAATTATATATAAGATATTGAGTTTGGTTAATACCTCTGGTTACCCTGGCAAGCCTTCACAGATATTGAATTTTGTTACATCTTGTCACCTTTTACATAATTAATTGCGGTGACCTCTGGTCACCCTACACATATATTGAACTTAGTAACCTCTGGTCACCCTTCATATATATTGAATTTACCTGCAAATTATAAGATACTGAATTTGGTAACCTCTGGTCAACCTTGCCACCCTAAACAGATATTGAATTTTGTTACATCCTGTCACGTTTTAAATAATTAACTGTGGTGACCTCTGGTCACTCTACACATATATTGAATTTGGTTACCTGTGGTCACCCAACACATTATTGAATTCCCCTAAAAATTATAAGATATTGAATTTGGTTACCTCTGGTCACCCCGGCAACCCTTCACAGATATTGAATTTCGTTATATCTTGTCACCTTTTTTATAATTAATTGTTGTGACCTCTGGTCACCCTACACATATATTGAATTTGGTAACCTCTGGTCACCCTTTACATATATTGAATTTACTTACAAATTATAAGACACTGAATTCGGTAACCTCTGGCCAACCTTGCCACCCTAAACAGATATTGAATTTTGTTACATCCTGTCACGTTTTACATAATTAACTGTGGTGACCTCTGGTCACCTACACATATATTCAAATTGGTTACCTGTTGTCACCCAACACATGTATTGAATTCCCCTAAAAATTATAAGATATTGAATTTGGTTACCTCTGGTCACCCAACACATGTATTGAATTCCCCTAAAAATTATATATAAGATATTGAGTTTGGTTACCTCTGGTTACCCTGGCAAGCCTTCACAGATATTGAATTTCGTTACATCTTGTCACCTTTTACATAATTAATTGTGGTGACCTCTGGTCACCCTACAAAAATTTTGAATATGGTTACTTCTGGTCACCCTACACAGATATTGAATAAGGTTACCTCTAGTCATCCTACAAAGATGTTGCATATGGTTACCTCTGGTCACCCTACACATATATTGAATATGGAATCCTCTGGTCACCCTACACAGATTTTTGAATTAGTTATAAACTTGCCATCCTACACAGATAATGATCACAGTTATATCTGGACACCTTTCACATACTTTTAATTGAGTTACGTTCGGTAAAAAACGTATATACTGGCTTTTACTACCTCTTTTCACATTAAATCGGTCTTGATGTTGGTAATCTCTGGTCACCCTACTAAGACAAAAACAATCAAAACCAAGAAGTAAACAGATATACCAAAAGACATTTACAACAACATTAAAAAAGTAAGGAACAACAGGAATCTTCTTAATCATGTGAGTGAGGTTAGATGTTTTGAACGCTCTCATCGTGTGAGTTCTTTCGTAAGTCCGGTAATAATGAAAGTGTACTGATGACTGCGGAAGAGTTTTTATATAATTAATTATACATGTATTACTAAAATATTGAATTTAGTGACCTCTGGTCACCCTATACATATATGAACTTTAAATACCTCAAGTGACCCTACACAAATACCGAATGGGGTTACCTCTGGTCACCCTTCACATATTTTGAATGTGGTTACCTCTAATCATACACAGATATAAAATTTGGTTAGGCAGCAACCATTTGATTTTCTGGGGGGGGGCTATGGTTTTTTTTTTCTGGACAAATTTTTTTTTCGCCTGCGGCGAAAAACAATCTATTTTTTTTCGCGACAATCAAAAACAAATTATTTTTTTCTCCAAAAACTGGAAACAAACTTTTTTTTCCAAAAAAAACCATAGCCCCCCCCCCCCCCCCCCCCCCCAGAAAATCAAATGGTTGCTGCCTTACCTCTAGTCACCGTGCATAAATATTGAATTTGGTTACCTATATTTAGCCTACTTAAATATTTAATTTTGTAAACTTCGGTCACCCTACTCATACATTGAACGTGGTAACCTCTGATCAACCTACACAAATATTGAAAAAGGTAACCTCTGGTAAACCATTACATATATCGAATATGCTTACCTCTGGTCATCCTACACAGATATTGACTATGGTTACCTCTGGTCACCCTACACAGATTTTGAACTTGGTTACCTCTGGTCACCCACATAGATATTGGCTATGGTTACTTCTGGTCATCCTACACAGATATTGAAACACCTTTAGTCACCCTACAATAAATTGGCTTATGTTACCTATGGTTACAATTCATAAATAATATAATCAATATAGTAACTTCTGGTCGCTGTACACATATATTGAATTATGTTGCCATTGTCAACAAATATATATAGCAATTGCCTTTTTTGAATGTGGTTACCTCGGTTCACCATACACAGATATAAAATTATTTATCTTTAGACACCATGCATAAATATTGAATGTAGGTACCTTTATTAAACCTACTTAGATGTTTATTTTTGTAATCTCTGGTCACACTACCAAGATAATGAACGTGGTTACCTCTGGTCACCCTCCAAAGATATTGAATATGGTTACCTCTGGTCACCCTACAAAGATATTGAATATGGTTACCTCTGGTCACCCAACCAAAATTTTGAATATGGTTACCTCTGGTCACCCTACACAGATATTGAATAAGGTTACCTCTGGTCACCTTACAAAGATATTGCATATGGTTATCTTTGGTCACCTAAAAAGATATTGAATGTGGTTACCTCTGGTCACCAACACAGATATTGGCTATGGTTACCTCTGGTCATCCTACACAGATATTGAAAATGGTTACCTCTGGTCAACCTACAATAAATTGGCTTATGTTACCAATGGTTACAATTCATAAAAAATGAATTTGGTTAGCATCGGTTATCTCGGTTCACACTTTTTGCGCTACTTTTATAATTAATATAGTAACTTCTGGTCGCTGTACACATATATTGAATTATGTTGCCATTGTCAACAAGTATATATATAGCAATTGGCTCGTTTTGAATGTGGTTACCTCGGGTCACCATACACAGATATGAAATTATTTATCTTAAAACACTATGCATAAATATCGTAGATTATTTTCTTCCGGCGCATTTTTTCATAATTTGCAAAGATTATAATTAATGAATAGCTTAGAAATAAATCAAGAATAAAATGATTAGGATAAAATTGGCTTGCCAGAGAGTCATTTAATGCATCTACCTAAATATCGAACGCTTGAATGAAATATTTTAATAAAAAAAAACAAGTTTGAAGCTGAATAGCATTGATGATAAAATATTCCAGAAGACATATATTGATACAATGACATATATTGATACAACGACATATTTTGTGCTGATTTGAAAAAATCCTTAAGCTCAAAAAGATTTTTACTAAATTTGAAATGAATTGTAATTGAGACGAATTTAATTTCTATTTCTTTATCAATAGGGGAAAAAAACAATGGAAATATTGTGCAAAGCATGGAAATGGGCTAGAGATCAAAGGCATTTTGATGTGCACGATAGAAGATACTATCTGACACCAGTTGACATTAAGAATATATGTCAACGTTACAAAATGGATAAAAGGTATCAAAACATAATCAAAAGATTTACTTAAAATATGTACTTACTACTTTGTTCTTGTCAAAAATCCAAAGAAACAGGCTTTGTCTCTACGCATCCAGTCATCGAAAAATAACCATTATCCGGACTTAAGTTACCTCTGATTATTTGAACCAAATCTTTATATTGAACGTACACAGACAAAGACTTTGCTACCTCTGATAACACTTAACATATAAGGTTTTTGGTAACCTCTGGTTAATTAACACAGATATGGACCTGGGTCGCCACTTGTACCCTTAAATGTTTGCAGAATTTGATAATCACTTTTCACCATTTTGTTAACTCTGGTCACCTTAAACATATAATATATAATGATACACAGATATTGACTAGGGCTACCTTAAACATACTTGTGTTTCCTATGTCTATTTTAGATATGTATATAATCTATATTCCTTTTGAAACCGTACACATATATTGACTTTGGTTACCACTGTTCACCGCAACTTTGGTCACATCTGGACAATTTAAGTATATTGATAGCTTCACACAAAGTATATCCTTGGTTCCGTCTTGTTACATCTACATACTTTGGTAAAGTTAAATGTAAAGAGCATTTGGTATTTAGTACCTTACACTGGAATTGACGTTGGTTACCTCTATCACATTCATAGATACAGACTTTGGTTTGTGGTCATTTAAACTGATGCACTGTATGCAAACCCAATGGTTCGTCTGTTTAAATCATTACTTTATATAGATATTCAGACCTTTATTCACCATTTAATCTTTTTACCAATCTGATTGTAATTATGCACTTTACACAGTAAATGAACTTTGGTGTTTTCTGGTCAAATTATACAGATGTACTGTTGACATTGGTTCTGTACATGTCAGTACTGGTATTGATCTATGATATTTCTACAAAAGTTGGTTAAATTGTATATTTCCTCATTTGTTTTAGAATTCACCAGAATGATGCTGTAGCTGTACACGAGCTATGCACACAAATACTGAAGGAAGAGATAATTTTCTACCACGAATTGAAAGAGTAATTATTCTTATATAATAATGTACTTTTGTAAATTTTAATGACTGATATAAGCATAATGCTGATAAAGAGTAATTCAGAAATTACTGATTGATACTCTGTTTTGTTCTTCAGACATGACTGGATTGTCTTATGTTCAAATGACATCTTTTTTATAGTACTCGTCTGTCCAATTTCGTATATGATTTTGTACGTAAAATGTTTCAATGAGAGCTGTACAGATGAGTTTTCTGTAGACTGAACGTATATCTGACTTTTTATAATAGATGCTTTGTATTTTTGGTTTTTATCCTTTTGAGTGTTTTTAGTGTTGTTCACAAGTCATATATTTTGTCAATAGATTTTACATTTTTGTCTTTTCAGTTTTAATTGAGGTTATTTAATACGAGTACAATGTAGCTAGTTTGTCGTCTTGTCTTCCATTAAATGAACATGATTTCAACATAAAATATATAATTCATACTCATACTTCTGGACATTAAATATGTAACATTTACATTGTAGGGGAGTACAGCCATTAGAAATCATTTACCAGAATGAAGCACAAAGAAAGAGAATGATGAAACTAGCAGAAAATGTGGTGTTTTTAGATGCTACATATAAAGGTATATACTTATATATAATCATGGAAATTTCAATTTACAATATTGATACGTGTAAAACTAGAGGCTCTAAAGAGCCTGTGTCGCTCACCTTGGTATATGTGAATATTAAACAAAAGAAACAGATGGATTCATGACAAAATTGTGTTTTGGTGATGGTGATGTGTTTGTACATCTTACTTTACTGAAAATTCTTGCTGCTTACACTTATCTCTATCTATAATGAACTTGGCCCAATGAAAATTGATAAAAATTGACATTAACTCCTTAGGGGGTCAATTGACCATTTCAGTCATGTTGACTCATTTGTAAATCTTACTTTGCTGAACATTATTGCTTTTTTTACAGGTTATCTCTATCTATAATAATATTCAAGATAATAACCAAAAACAGCAAAATTTCCTTAAAATTACCAATTTAGGTGCAGCAACCCAACAACAGGTTGTCCGATTCATCTGAAAATTTAAGGCCAGATAGATCTTAACCTTATAAATAGTTTTACCCTTCATCAGATTTGCTCTAAATGCTTTGGTTTTTGAGTTATAAGCCAAAAACTGCATTTTACCCCTATGTTCTATTTTTAGCTGTAGCGGCCATCTTGGTTAAATGGCCGGGTCATCGGACACATTTTTCAACTTAGATACCTCAATGAGGATTGTGGACAAGTTTGGATTAATTTGGACCAGTAGTTTCAGAGGAGAAGATTTTTGTAAAAGATTACTAAGATTTAAGAAAAATGGTTAAAATTGACTATAAAGGGCAATAACTCCTAAAGGGGTCAACTGACCATTTCGGTCATGTAACTTATTTGTAAATCTTACTTTGCTGAACATTTTTGCTGTTTACAGTTTATCTCTATCTATAATAATATTCAAGATAATAACCAAAAACAGTAAAATTTCCATAAAATTACCAATTCAGGGGCAGCAACCCAACAACGGGTTGTCCGATTCATCTGAAAATTTGAGGGCAGATAGATCTTGACCTGATGAACGATTTAACCTATTTCAGATTTGCTCTAAATGCTTAGGTTTTTGAGTTAAAAGCCAAAAACCGCATTTTACCCCTATGTTCTATTTTTAGCCCTGGTGGCCATCTTGGTTGGTTGACCAAGTCATCGGACACATTTTTCAAACTAGATACCCCAATGATGATTGTGGACAAGTTTGGATTAATTTGGACCAGTAGTTTTAGAGGAGAAGATTTTTGTAAAAGATTACTAAGATTTACGAAAAATGGTTCAAAATTGACTATAAAGGGCAATAACTCCTAAAGGGGTCAACTGACCATTTCGGTCATGTTGACTTATTTGTAAATCTTACTTAGCTGAACATTATTGCTGTTTACAGTTTATCTCTATCTATAATAATATTCAAGATAATAACCAAAAACAGTAAAATTCCATAAAATTACCAATTCAGGGGCAGCAACCCAACAACAGGTTGTCCGATTCATCTGAAAATTTCAGGGCAGATAGATCTTGACCTGATGAACGATTTAACCTATGTCAGATTTGCTCTAAATGATTAGGTTTTTGAGTTAAAAGCCAAAAACCGCATTTTACCCCTATGTTCTTTTTTTAGCCCTGGTGGCCATCTTGGTTGGTTTACCGGGTCACCGGACACATTTTTTAAACTAGATACCCCAATGATGATTGTGGCCAAGTTTGGTAAAATTTGGCCCAGTAGTTTCAGAGGAGAAGATTTTTGTAAAAGCTAACGACGGACGACGGACGACGGACGACGTACGCCAAGTGATGAGAAAAGCTCACTTCGCCCTTTGGGCCAGGTGAGCAAAAAAAATGAACTGTGTGACAATAAACTTACAGCATATTTTTTGTTTGTTTAATGATTAACTGCCTATGGTTATTCATTATATGCTCTTGTTGCAAGAGATGGACAGCAAGGCCGGGGCACTCCTCTTTCGTACTGTATCTCGTCAGATGATACTGGTGAAGTTGTCAAAATATTTCTGAGATCTCTGAAGACTACGGCTGAAAATCATGGATTTGATTGCTATCCAAGGTTTGTGGGTATCAAAGTTGACAATATTTCGAATTCAATATCATTGCTTATTAACACTTTTCATTTTCGTCTTATTATTTGTTTACAATTAGTTACATTATTCGGAGTCAACACCAAATCTGATATAGATATAAAAGATAAATAAAGGCCATTCAATTATATCTTTTAATTAATTTGTCTGTAAAAATTACAGGTTAAACTATGACATTATTCACATATTCTTGCAGTGATAGTTATTTGACAATTGACCAATAGACAATGCTATGAAAGATTCATCTAAAGAAACATTTTTTCCTGCATATCAAAATTAATACAATAAGGTCAACAACAATTTCAGTTGAATTTTGGCAAAGAATATTAGATAAATAATTTTGCATAATATTATTTATCTCATGGACTAATGAAACTTACAAAAAACATCAATTTCCTAAAAAAACTTTTGAGAGTGATCTATGGATGGCCATAAAACCAGAGCATGTAAGATTAATTCATAGTTTACATTCGTTTCTGTGTGTGTTACATTGTAGTGTTGTGTCGTTGTTCTCCTCTTATATTTAATGCGTTTCCCTCAGTTTTAGTTTGTTACCCCGATTTTGTTTTTTGTCCATGGATTTATGAGTTTGAACAGCGGTATACTACTGTTGCCTTTATTTACATATAACATAATAATTAAAGCTTTGTTGGGCTTGTTTGCAAACTTTTCAATCACAAATTGAGAATCTAATTGATATAAAAAAATAAGAATTTACATAATTATTTACAAATTAACAAATAGTATTATAGAAGAAAACCAATATGAGATAGAGATACAAATTGTTGATACTATAAAAAAAAGAAGATGTGGTATAATTGCCAATGAGACAACTATCCACAAAAGACCAAAAACATTAACAACTATAGGTCACCGTACGGCCTTCAACAATGAGCAAAGCCCATACCGCATAGTCAGCTATAAAAGGCCCCGATAAAACAATGTAAAACAATTCAAACGAGAAAACTAACGGCCTTATTAATGTAAAAAAAAATGAACGAAAAACAAATATGTAACACATAAACAAACGACAACCACTGAATTACAGGCTCCTGACTGCAGTGTTACATTTTGTTTACTAGATCTTTTATGGTAGACAGAGATACCAAAGAAATCAGCGCAATTAATAAAGTATTCCCAAACAGCTCCGTTTTACTTTGCTGGTTTCATGTTTTACAGGTATTATATCATTCAATATATGTATCATACATTTTACCTTATTCTTTATGGGAAAAAAATCAGTTATTAAATGAGAGTTATTCTGTGAAATTTCACTCTATTGAATCAATAGGTATTAATTGCATTGGATTTAACATTTTATATCTTGTTTTTGTTTATAAGCCTGAGGTCAGTTTTGATTTAATAAATCAACTCTTTCGCATTAATACTTTCATAGATCAAATATTATCTTGTTGAAAAATAATTAGTCATGATATATTCAAGACAATATTAAGTTATTATTATCAAGAAATCTTTAAGACATGAACTAAATATAAATGATTTGGTTTACAGGCTGTGTACAGATTTTTGAATAAAAAAGAATCTGGTGTATCAGGACCCATGCACGCACAAACCAGAAAAAAAGTTATTGACTATATCAGAACTATGAAAATATGTACCAAGGTAATCAAACGTGCTAGTTAAGACAAATAAAATATAATGAACCTATGATACCACAGTGAAACAGAATAATTTTTAAATTGGTCAATAATTTTGAGTTGGTCCTGACAAATTCAAATAATGTATTCGAATATTAAATATGTACTAGGTGAATGTTAATTTACATAGTATAAATGGACCTGAATCTGATATTATTTTTTTTATAACAGTCTTATATGCAGAGGATGTGAAACATTGTTTTTAAAAATTAATCACGAGTTTGTTGCCTCACAATGAAACACGATTGGTTATAGATATGTTAATATTATAAGAAAAATCCCTGTAGAAATGAGACATCAGTAGGATCTTTTTCTCTTTTTCCAATATTGTAATTGCTTAAATATCAAAAGATGATAAATCATATCAACAAGATTTTTCAAAATGAGTCAATTAAAACGCAATAATAATAATAAAAAAAATACAATCAATGAATTTTGGTTGATAAAAGATAAAAAAAAAAAAAAAAAAACCAGTAAAACATATAGCAATGAATCTCTATTGAATTATATCAGTACAATAATTTAGAAAGTACAAAGAAATGCTTAATGCGATTTAAAGATCTTACCTATAAATGTACAATGCTTATGAGTACATGCGTGTTTAATCTATAAATTCTGTTTCTATACTCAAAAGAAATGTGTCAATATAATTTTTCATCAGAAAGAAGACTTTTCTCAAAAAGTTCAAATTTTGCAAGAGAAGATGCATTCGAAACAAATAACAGACTACTTGTTAGACAACTGGTGTACTGACAAGTGGGGATGTCGATGAGTCAACTATGGAAGACATTTTTTATGAAGATCAAGATACAAATAACTTAGTTGAAATGTTATTAATACATTTTATTACTATACACCTTATATCTTACAAGATCGAAATTTTAAGCATCATCTAATTATTATCTGTTTGATAATAGTAACTAAGTATAAAATATTTTATTTTGGGGATAAATTTTCTGAACTGTCTCTGTTTTTATGACCTGAAGTATAGAAAGTGTTACACTTTGTCTAAATCCTACTTCTTCGTGGGTAACGAAAGACTTAAAATGATATAAACTATACAATTTTTAACTATACGGAGAGATTATTGCCGTTCTTTCATGATAGGGTTATGCAAATTTAATACAAATATCATAATCGTCAATGCAAGTCGATAATTACATAAAAGCAGACAAAATAAAAAATGTAGTCTAGCAAAACCTGATGTGTATGAGAACATTAAAAGAAAAAATATAATGCTACATGTACTTATAACATTCAAATGTATACACATTAAAATCTTATGTACTTTCTATTTGTACATTCAAACATAAATCATAAATTAAAATTCATTAACATTTTTTCATTTTCAGGTTTTTCCTGGGCATGAAATACCATTTCCTTGGTGGATATGCCAATAGCAGAGTAGAGGACTTACTAATCCTACTCCATGGAAATGTAACTATGTTTTATGAGTAAGTAAGTTTAAATTGTCACAATCCTGTTCTTCTTATCGTTCACTTGAATCGTCTGAAATTAGAAAGATCATTTCAATTTAAGATGCAAATACATTGCGTATTAAATAATGTGAATTCAATTTTTTAAGAAATAATTTATTAATAGATCTTTGAATTATGTTTTCATAATCAAAAATAAATAAAAAAGATCGTAATTTTAGCTATCTAGATGAACTCGACAAGATTGGTCGCCTGAAAAATATGGGAGGACAAAGGGAAGACAAAAGTAAATTGATAGCAGAGAATATGCTCAAGGCAGGACTGTGAAATGGACTTCTTCCACAGAATGCACTGTTCTATCACAGACAGCATTTTGGACGATTTATAATGTGGACAATGTCAATGTAGTGTGCAACTGTCCAGCTGCAACAACAAGAGGTAAGTTTCTTTTTATTATCTTAAGTCAGTTCAACAATGTTTAAAAGTACACCATCAAGTATGAATTGTTGAAATCAAGATAATTAATTTCGGGTGCCGTAAATGGTCCCGGAAATGCTTACCCTTCTGGAGCACCTAATTTTACTTCAGATTTATAGTGGAGTTCGTGTTGTTTATTATTGTTTTTTTACTGTTGTTGTAAATGTCTTTTGGTTTTATGAGTCTCCTCGGTTTTGATTGTTTTTGTCTTCCAACAAGGCGTTATCAACCGTCATCAGGTTAATCATTTGCCTCATCAACTTGTCTAAAACAATGCGATCCAATTTAAGTAAATCTTTACTGAATGTTCATTGGTGGTTTTGTTTAAAGTTTGTACAATTGAAAGTAAACCATAAGGGTACAATGCATTTATTTATGTTCCATTCTCTACTATTTTTCAGGAATGTGTAAGCATGTTCATTTAGTTGAATTGATTGCTTCTAAAAGGAACATCGACTTCACTGTAGAGCGCAGATCAGAAGCAATGAATGTATTTAATGCAGAACAATATTTTTATGACAGAGATAACAACCAGGTAGAGGTTTTGTCCAGATTGGGAAATGTATCAGTTGTTGATTTGACCTCATTCAAATGTACAAGTTTTGCCAATAGCCATAGTATACATTGTGTTTGTGTGATGGTAGCAAAAATGGTAGTTCCATCACCTGACATAGAGTCTACTTCAATTGATGAAACAAGACAACAATTAAAGGAAGACAAAGAAACAACCGACCAGGCTATTAAAAGAAAAATTAAGGAAATCAATATATATGTAAACAATATAAAATTTCAGACAATTGACGTGAAAAAAAAGAAAACTATTTTACAAGCACTCACAACGGCATTACATATTTGTAAGACAACCAACTTTTCCAAAACAACAAGAAAGCGAAAGCAACAACTGCTGTTTCCAAGCAGAAATCCAAAAGTTTAAAAACTGATCATGACTATTCAGTAAGACGAAAGTGTGTTCTGAAAATAAACGGGGGCGTACAGTTAATGATGATGGCAGTTTTAAATCTACCCACAGATAAAAAGGATTCATTCGTAAACCATTTCAATGAAAAAAATAATGAAATATTATACTGATTTTGAAAAACTGCTTTTTCTTGATATTCATTCAAAAATTTGATATGTTACATTGGTGACTAAAGGCTTTAAAAGTAGGACATATACAGGTTGCTCTTGAAATGTTTTGCAAAGATACTGATGTTACCAAATGTATATAATTTGATACAACAAATACCTATTCCTAATGAAGATTTTGTCAAGCAGATACATTGGCTAATTATTACATTGGTCTAGGTCTGTTTGCTGTCTCAAGTAGGTTACATTTTTTAAGCAAATGATCAAATATGTTTTAAGTTAAGATAATACGTGTGATGTGTCTAATAAATCATTACCTGGCAACATTGTCTCTATTGTCTTCCAAAAGGCCTCAACAAACTTTCCCATGCATTGCCTTGTTAACATTTATTTTATTTAGTTCGCCTATAACCTGGCCAATAATTTCTCTGCAAATATAAGTTAAGACAGCAATTTTATTATTACAGAACATTTCTTTACCTACATAATTTCATACAATGACACCATTTTAATTCTTCTAGTTTTAATAAGAATCATTTAATCTAAACAAAGAAAAGACTTTACAAGAATGCATTTTATTTTATTGACTTAAATATTCTTTTTAAAATGTTTTAATATGTTGGTACTATAATGCTTAATTTATGTCATTTATAACAAAAATTGTATTCAATAATTTCAAATGTTTCCTAGCTACAATAAAATAGAGCATGGTAAACCGTTGAAAAATAAATGAGAAAAGCAATGTTATACATATCAACAATAAAACATAGGACGAAGTCGAATTGTAAGGCCAAATTAAATAGTAATTTGTACATCAATAATTATAAGTCAATTGTTCTACCTAGCTTTCCGATGAAATTGTAGTGTGGATTGTTTCAAGTTTATGACCAGTAAGAAGTAGATTGTATATGATTTTATAATTAGTATTCCAACGATGCTAATAATTTTAAAATGATTGATTGCATGTCAGTTTGCTTTGATAAGTTTATTATTTAGTACACAGAGAAATATGAAACTTGCACAACCTTGATTTGTTTTTTACGTTTTGGTCGAGTTGTTGTCTCTTTGACATAATCCCCGTGTCCATATATTTATATTCAAACAAAATCTATTTTTGAACAGCTGGTAGTATGTTTGTGTTTGAATCATGTTTTTTTTCAATTACTTATGATGTGTCATTCTCTGTATATTAAAATGATAACTACACATTTCCATTCGCAGTTAACACACTTGTTCATTTTCTATATATACATTTGTAGACCTCGAGTACAAAAAGATAGATTGCATTATAGACTTGATTATGAATTTATGATCTGAATTTTGTTACAAATTTAATTTTAAGAATAATTATTTAAACAGATAAGCAATTAATTGAAGAGATGAGAATACTCAGTTTATTATTGATTGTTTAGAAGATGAATACATAATGATCATGGTATTTGGAAAATGTATGTTTTATATATTTCATGTTAATCTAGATGTTTGCATTTTCTATTGTGTATTTTATTCCATACTCTTAGTATGTAATAAAGATGTCAAGAAGACGATTGCTTTTGTAGCCATTATAGATCCAATGTTCGTAAAATCTGAATAATTGAATTCCCCTCAAACACTTACTTAGTTTTTTCAATGTCACCCTTTTTTTGGGCAGATGTTTCATTTTTCGGCATACTGCCTTTTTGGTTGCTTCTTTATCGACAAGAGCCTCGGTTAAAGTATTTAAGGATTGTACTTGATAGTCAACATCACCTGAAAATAAAGTGAGATACAGTTGTGATCTTTTCCTGCAGTTAAGCTAATAAATATATGTAATAAGACATATTAAGCACCGTTATGAAAGTTCTTACAACTTAAAAAAATGTCTTACAGATTGACAAAGCGACATGTATATGATTCACAGTAGACATATGATTTCTAATGATACAGTAATATACCAAGGGATCCTAAACTCAAGCATGAACAATATTATGGGCACCTCATAATGAGCTGGATCTGCTAACCATTCTAGATAACCTTAGACCCCCCTGGTTTTTGGTGGGGTTTATGTTGTTCAGTTTGATTTTTTCTATATTGAATTATAATGATTGCAGTTTTGACTTTCCATCTTTTTTTTATTTTTTTGCCCAGCTTTGTCAGTTTGTTCTCCAAATTTCAGTTTGATTGTTCCTTTCGATCCATTCACCATTCCTTACCTACCAAATTCAATATCTGCATAAGGTGACCAAATATAACCAAATCCAATATCTGCATAAGGTGACCAGAGGTAACCAAATTTAATATCTTCATAAGATGATCAGAGGTCCTCAAATCCAGTATCTGCATAAGGTGACAAGATATATAACAAATCCAATTTCTTCATAGGGTCACCAAAGGTCCCCAAATCGAATATCTGCATAAGGTGACCAGAGGTCCCCAAATCCAATATCTGCATAAGGTGACCAGAGGTCCCCAAATCCAATATCTGCATAAGGTGACCAGAGGTCCCAAAATCAAATATCTGCATCAGGTGATCAGATTTAACCAAATCCAATATCTTATAAGGTGACCAGAGGTCCCCAAATCCAATATCTGCATAAAGTGACCAGAGGTCCCAAAATCCAATATCTGCATAAGGTGACCAGATTTAACAAAATCCAATATCTTCATAAGGTGACCAGAGGTCCCAAAATCCAATATCTGCATAAGGTGACCAGAGATAACCAAATTCAATATCTTCATAAGGTGACCAGAGGTCCTCAAATCTAATATCTGCATAAGGTGACCAGAAATATAAAGAAAAAGATTTTGTTTCAATCAAACATAAGTAGCGATTTTAAAGCGATCGATAACAAGTTTTAAGTTTAAATAGAAATTTGGTTTCAGTATCATATAGACTTAATGAACCTATCCATCATACTTAAAAAAAAATGATAAAATGAATACATACCACTTTCATCTACATTTTCTGTTGACTTCTGAAAAAAGAAGTTAAATATTAAATAATCGTATAGGAAATCAACTGATTTATCCTAATGAAGATACGTATAAATTGACTTAATTATCGATTGTAAATGCTCTTGACAACGTAAGCAATTTCAATTATTTTCTAAGATTTATTTTTAAATGATCATGGACGATAATGTTCATTCTTTCTGTTCAGTGTTACTAATATAGTAAATGAAATGTTATAGTATTCTATATTTTTGCTGACCCAATGATATATACAAACCTGTTCTTCTTTTTTCACACTCTTCAAAAAAAAAACTCAACATTTAAAAAAGAAATTGTGGTGTAATTGCCAATGAGAAAACTAACGGCCTAATTGATGTCCATATAAATGAACGAAAAACAAATATGTAATACAGCAGCAAACGACAACCATTGAATTGCAGGATCCTGACTTTGGACAGGCACATACATACATAATGTGTCAGGTTAAACATGTTAGTGGGATCCCAACCCTCCCCTAACCTGGGACAGTGGTGTAATAGTACAACATAAGAACGAACTATAAAAATCAGTTGGAAAAGGTTTAACTCAACAGATGGATACAACAGGGACCTATATTAACAGTTAATATAGATCCCTGGATGCAAATAGAAAAACATCTAACAAAAAAGAGTGAAAGTGGCTCAGCACTTATACATCCCAACAACAAAAAGACCATTTGTACAAATCAGAGTGTACTCACTAGTTCAAAGCCAACAACAACTAATAAAACAATCATACATCTAAGACTACATATGACCATTTTTTGTAAATTTTAATGACCAGTGAATAACAAAATCCGAAATCGGCAAAAGGTGCCACGAGAATTTAAATAACAACAGAAAATGACCAAAGATAACTAAATACAATATCTGCTTTAGGTAACCAAGTCTATTATCTGCATTAGGTGACCAGTGGTAACACAATTCTATATCATTTTAAGGTTACTTAGGGTACTCAAATACCATATCTGGTAAAGTTGACCACATGTAGCCAATTAAATATACCAAAAAAAAATGAACTTTTCAATCAAACCGAAGTAGCCATTTTACAGCTATCGATAACAAGTTTTAAGTTCAAATAGAATAATAGTTTCAGTATCATACACACTTGATGTACTTATCCATCATATATAAGAATTATATATAACAAATTAAATGCATACATACTACTTTCATCTACATTTTCTGAGTACTTCTGAAAAAAGAAGATAAACATATGATATTTGTATTAGTAAATTCAATTTTATTTATCCAAAACTATCTTATTGGATAAATAAAAATTGTACAAAATTATCAACTGTCAATGCTCTTGGCAATGTTTGCAAGGTCAATGATTTTCTAAGATTTGTTTTTTAAAAGATCAGGATAGACAATGTGCATTCTGTTGAGTGTTATTAATATTTTAAATGTAATATGCAATAAAATTATATAGTCTTGCTGAACCAGTAATGCATATCAAACCTGTTCTTGTTCTTTTTTTCCTCTCTTCGATTGTCTTACATTTCCTACAAATGATAAAAAACATAACATGACTTATGTTTTGATGACCAGAGATAACCAAATCTGAAATCAGCATAAGGTAACCAGAGGTAACCAAATCCAATATTAACATAAGGTGGACAGAGGTCACAAAATCTAATATCAACATAAGGTGACCAGAGGTTACCAAATCCAATATTTACATAAGGTGACCAGAGGTCATCAAATCCAATATATGAATAAGGTGACCAGAAGTTACCCCACTCTAGCATGTTAAGGCCACAAGAGGTTAATAAATCCCATTTCTGATTAAGATGACCACATGTAATCAAATTAAATATTTATGTAAGGTAATCAAGAAACAAAAAATGATTTGTTCAATCAAGCCTAAGTGGCCATTTTACCAGAAACGATTGCAAGTATTAAGTTCAAAAAGAAAAATAGTTGCAGCATTATATAAACATAGTGTATGTTTTCATCATATTAAAGGTTTAATACAATAAATAAAATGCATACATACCACTCTCATCTACATTTTCTGAGGACTTCTGAAAAAAGAAGATAAACCTATGATAATTGTATTAGTAAATTCAATTTTATTTATCCAAAAGTATCTGATGAGGATAAGTAAAAATATTGACTAAATTATCAACTGTCCATGCTCTTGGCAATATTTGAAAGATCAAGGATTTTTCTTAGATTTGTTTGTAGATGATCGTGAAAGATAATGTTCATTGTGTAAAGTTTTATGGATATATTAAACTTAATGTAATAATATTCTATATTCTTGTTGAACCCATAATGTATATCAAACCTGTTCTTCTTCTTTCTTCTCTTTCTTTGATTGTCTCAAACTTTCTACAAATGATATGAAAAACATCAACTAGTTGCATGTAAATGTTAATTACCAGAGATGACCAAATCTGAAATCTGCATAAGGTGACCAGAGGTAACCAAATCCAATATTAACATAAGGTGACCAGAGGTCATCAAATCTAATATTAACATAAGGTGACCAGAGGTCACCAAATCCAATATTTACATAAGGTGACCAGAGGTCACCAAATCCAATATATGAATAAGGTGACCAGAAGTTACCCCATTCTCGCATATAAAGTCCAACAGAGGTTAACAAATCCCATTTCTGGTTAAGATGACCACATGTAATCAAATTCAATATTTGTGTAAGGTAATCAAGAAACAAAAAATGATTTGTTCAATCAAGCCTAAGTGGCCATTTTACCAGAAACGATTGCAAGTTTTAAGTTCAAAAAGAATAACAGTTGCAGCATTATATAAACATAGTGTATGTTTCCATCATATTAAAGGTTTGATACAATAAATTAAATGCATACATACCACTCTCATCTACATTTTCTGGGAACTTCTGAAAACAGAAGATTTCCTTCTAGTCTGTGATTCGAACATTTAAAAAAACGTGTCATCACAAATGACAAATCATGCAAAATGGATGAAACGAATATTTTGCTTTGAATGACTTAATTAAACTTAAGTTTGTGATATTCGTTGTATTCAATTGCTCGGTATGTTAATTTTACTTACAGATAATACAGACGGTGACAGGCTCTAGATCTATGGTGTATTGCTAAATAGAAAGAAGAATTGTCTATTCTTAGTTTTCTATTTTTAGAACTACAATATTACTACACAGAAGAGTACTATTTATAGGGTGACCAGTGGGCACCGTTCAGCGTAACTATTATCCTTGTGCATATGGAACGCGGGAACAATATTAATAGATATTCACAATTTATCGGGAATAATTATAATTTATCGGTCGGCGTTACGTTAACTTTACAGTCGATCATCATAGATGATCTAAAAAAATGAAAACAACTCGTTTAATATTTTCATGCGTCCGTATTAGTACCCAAACCGTTGAAGAGCTATATGACAATAATACCTAAAAAAATAGCGAAATATTAATGTGAATCGCGCAAGATAATGATAGTTACTTCTCTAGATTTGATAATGCATTAACGGTCGATAAGGTAAATTGTTTCGATAATTATAGTTAACCCGACCAAGTGAATACAAAAACTAGTCGCAAAATCAATAAGAATAACTAAAACCGGACATGCTTGCCAATTGTAAAATCGATTTTTAATTTGCTGTCAATATGTTTCTACTGTTGCTCTTGTGAAATGACGACAACGACAACATTGTAAGAGAGTGGATAGAAGTTAATTCCAGACAACAATAATTACTCTTTCTAAAACATGTTTAAAGGGTAGTTTTAAAAATTATATTTCGGACTTACCAAATTGAGACACATTTCTATTTACTATGATGATAAAGGTATACTGACTATTTATTCGATAGAATGGACACAATAAGAACACACTTTTCAATTTTCAATCCACGAATATTGAAGCTACTTGAAGTATTGCAATTCTAAAAGTTCCACGTAAAAGTCTTGTTTTCTCTATCGTTTTCATATTCGTTATTTTTGTATCATATTCATGTCTATATGTATTTTTTTTCTATAAAAATTTTGATTTTTAAAGGTAAATGAAATTCAAAGTGACCAGATTAACCAAGAAGTACCTGTTATATTGATAAAAGGTGTCAAAATTTAATTTATATTACAACTGGCCTCAATAAATGTCGGCATTACAGGAAAAAAGTAAAACAATTTTTTTTGGAAGAATGTTAAAAACAATAAATTAATTCGTGACGTTTCAAGAGTACGATGAACAACAAACAACATTCATGAACAAGAAACTCTGTGGTTGCTGTTTGTTACAATTATTTGGGTTTTTCTTATAATGTAATCTATTATATATTATATTTATATAATATGTTATAAAATTACTGTTTGAATTGGTTCGTGTAAATACTGTTAAGGACTCCTTAGTGCACTAAGGACTTATAATATCCAATTAACATGGAACGCTAACACTGTCTTGATTGGACCATTTACATTATATGATGTGCATTCACCTTTATATGAAGTGCACTTGTAATTTTATGGTGTGCAAACACCTTTATATAAAGTACACCAGCAGTGGCATCGACCCAGTGGTGTAAATAGTTATCAAAGGTACCACAATTCTATTTTGTATTTAATTTTTCTAAACATAAGTCATCGGAAAGTATGAAGAACTTGTTGATAAATATTCAGTATCAATTTCACAAGTAATACATGATGGTCTTGAAGTATATATGCTGCGTACTGCCTCTGTTAATCATATAAATAACGTGTTAAAGTTTTATTTTATTTGTCTCTATTTCTATCATCTTTACTGGTTGATCTGTTTGATGATAAACATTTGACGTGGCTCTGTACTTATGCATCCTGTCAAAGTGTTGTTTGTATCATTTTTCATTTGTTCGTATGACTTTGTATGTTCCTTTGATGCGTGTTTCGTGTCTCTGTACTTTAAACATGTTAAACTAGCCAGAGTAAATGTTATAATTATGATTTGGTCCCAATGCTTTAAATCTCTAGATTCGACCATTCTTATGTATTTCAATTGCTTAATTCTCAAACGATAGTTAGCAAAATGTTTTTTAGAAGTCTGATATTGACAAACTGTTTACATGGTGATTGTTCTTTCCTTTTTAATGGAAATATCTCCTGTTGGTTATAAATAGTATTTTCGGAAAAACCATTATTGATTTAGACAACACCTAAATTGGAGAAGGTATGTATTTGAACACATTTTATGTTTTCATATTTCAGTTCATTGATCCGAAATGAATTCTTTCAATTATTAAGCATTTAAGAAACAAGGGTATTTTGAAAGAAGTTCTGCGATATTTATCAAATATTTTCCATTTCATCATATTTTTATGGTTTTATCGATTGAACAAGTTGTGTAAATGGTTTAACTGTGCACTGTATGTGAGCATATGCATTGACAAGACAAGCAGATATTAATATAAGTGCAATTTGAATTTTCACAAATGAAGTCTAGTTAAACAGAAAACCAAAAACTATATTTCGTTTCTTTATATTTTTGTAGAGCTGCCAGCAGTAAATATGGGTAAGACTTTCGATTTTATGAGTGGCAAATTCTCACATTATATCCTACGTTATGTTTAAACGTTCGAATGTATCTATTTATAGCTGTTGCTAAAAATATTATGAAAGGAAAACCAGAATCGATTTCTGAAAACGATATTTAGTTAGAAAACCACATTAACAAGAAAAGCTAATATTGATTAAACATTTTATTCCAATATCTTATATCAGTTTATTCAAAGGAACACATAATAATTTACAGTACTTCTAGCTTTATACATGTTTGCCAAATTTCAAATTTGCATTGACATTATCTAGCTTTGAGTTAAAAACCACAATGAAAACATGTTAAATTTAAAGAAACAAAAGCTAAACAAACCAACGGCCTGCTTAAAGCTTGTAAAATAAACGCAAAGACAACTTCAACAAAAAGCAAGAATCAGAAATACTGGATAACATGCATTTTTCCAAATATAAACATTGTAGCGGGTTTTAATATGTTTATGAACGCCAACACTCCTTAACGTTGGATAACTGTATTTCAGTACTAAAGAGAACAGATTATACATATAAAATGTATAAGTTAACATGTACATATTAATAAAAAAAAAAACTATGAGTTTTTACTGAAAATATTAAGAAATATGTTTTGTTTTTTTAGAAATTACAGCCGTAAATACGACAAAACACATAACTATAAATATTTACATCAAAAGTCTTTTATTACAAACTACCCTCCAATTTGCATATTTCATTTAAGATCTGGACCAATTGTTGTCTGCTATTTCAAAATCCAAGATGGAAGAATACACCCGATCCACCTTATTTCACCGTATTGCTTACCCATGTTACCTGCTCAAGTACTGAGAAAATATCGATAAATGAAAATACATTTGTACATTTTGTTAAAACATTTCGTTACATCATCATCGAACGTATTTGTACAGAATTTTTAGTCATCGAAAATATTCTGTTTATTTTTCAGATGTATATTTTCATTATGATCTATGATTGCTCTCATTTTCTTAATTAAAAAGAAAATACTGTCCGTTTATCTTACAATAAATACATTGATCAACCCAGTTGCGTAAAAAATACGAATAAGTCATTTTTTTCAACCAAAAAAGCGTAAGAGGAAGAAAAACTCATGTTTTTACAAAATACCATTTGCATCTTTTTTTTTCATTCTTAGTTCATCGTTATTATAACCAAGCAGGACACTACATGCAGACTTTTTGTTTCAATATTCTACCCATGAACAGTTTCCAAATGAAAAATATAGTTCTTAGAAGCAAGCAAGGAACTGCCATGGAAACCCATGCATAACAACATTTTAAAACACAAACTATTGCATTTATAAATATAGGTTTTTAATGTAGGTGTTATTGCAATTTGAATGGCTGATATCTCAAAAATATCTAAAAATGCTTCTTTTTTTTCAATATTTTAGGAAAGATAGTTTTTTACCATTATACCTCAACAGAATCTGCTAAAGCAATTAAAAAATCAGGTATAATAAAGAAATCTGTACAAAAAGCAGGCGATGGAGATGTTGTTTATGGTGAAGGAACTTATGGTACACCACTAGGACCTAAAAATGGTAGGGAAGCTTTAGCTCGGAATAACTATGATGGAGCGTGGAAGAATAACGAAGATATGGGGAAAGTTGATGTTGTTATCAGAATTGTGACGGATGATAGTAAGGTAAAACACATATCCGATGGAAGAGAAATATATCTTTATGATGGTGATATTTATTTAGATGAAGCAGACGAAGTTGACTTCATTTACAAAGGAGGATCCATAGTTGAAAAATATAAATAAAAACTACATGCAAGAGATCAAAACAGTGGACTTTGAAATTTATACAGCAAACCAAGTTCATTGAATGAAAATACAACTTTTTTTACATATATTATGTGTTTAATCGCCATGTTTCTATTTAATTGTACATACTTACGCCAATAAAATTATTGTTGATTAATAATCAACATATCAAAACGTACATGTCGCTTATGACAATAAACATTAAAGAGTGATGAAACTCCCCTTTTTCATGTGCATTTCTATTTGTTACAAATGGTAGTACTTGGACCTCACAATTTTTCGTGTGATACCAATCTTTGTGACTTTCTATGGTATATGTCAATATTGAATTACGATACTCAGTAGTATTTTATTTCTTGTGTGAATCTTTGAAATGAAATATGAACGAACATACAAACCTTCTTGATACCCAACAAATGTTAACATGAAAAAATAAGTAACCATAGTTATACAAATAATAGTTACAATTACAATGGTTCAACAAGGGTTAGATCAAATGTGTTGAATAATTTCTTTGAAAGCAAATGCAGGTGGATATTTAAAATTGCTATTTTGTTATTATAAAATCGTGTAACATCAGAAAAGCTTTTTTTTATACACAAGACTGCATGCTCAAAACTAAGCATCACCGGTTGTAACAGCGTAATGACTTTATATCTAAATTTAACGTACTAATATATTTTTCAGTCTGATGAATCGAAATCAATAATGAAACAGCGTTTTTTTTCCGAATTCAATTAAAAAGACAAATACTTCGATATATTCAATCTTTTGTTTGGTACATCTTGTCTTAAGGCGAAGTGTACGTAATTAAACTACACAATGGATTTTTAAAAAATTTTACATGTAGATTCTGCTTGTAAAAATAAATCGGAAAATAAAATAAAAAAAGGGGGTAACCGTTTTCGTTTTTGAGATACGAGCTGTTGAAGTTAACAGCATCATACACCAAAATTACAAAGGATATATAGGGAAAATCGTGAAATTCGGCAGGAATTGTTACATTTCCAAGATTTTCTATTATATTAGACAATCAATTTTGTTTTAAATTTATGAGACGATTCTAAAATGTCTGAGGAATCGATTGGTGCAAAGAAAGTCCTTAGCAACCGTGCTACTTTTCAAGCTATACCCTGTTAAAGTTGAATCTTGAGTGTAAAAAAACAAAAAAACAACGACAACGTTATTGACGTCGCCGCAACAGTTACGACGCTTCATATAGTTCTATACTTGTATAAAATATATACCGTTTTGTTGGAGTTCGTGTTGCTCGGTCTTTAGTTCTTTATGTTACGTTTTGTGTACTATTGTATTGTATTTGTCTATTATATTCGGGTGCGTGCAGAGATCGCCAAGCTAGAAAACGGTTGACATTTTCTTCATTATGAACTAGAACTATTTTCGACCTTGGTGCCTTATTTTTGTTAAAATCTAAACACTGCGACGTGTTTTCAAAATCTTTGTTCCCATAAAACTTCATTTCATCAAGGTCTCTTTTCAGAATATCAGCCATCTGTCTGGCACAGGATAACAAATCAATATTTAAGTAAATTTAAGTTGTGCGGTAATTCTTAGTACATTTGGGTAAATTAATCTTATCTTTGTGCCGCATAAGCATCTCTATAATTCAACACATTCCTGACCCACGACATTATATATTTTATGCATTTCATGCGCTTCTTTTTATCACAATCCAGACCGGTTAGTAACCGTTGTACTTTACACGTCTGAAGACGAATATTTGCGTGAAACATTTTTATTTCTGGAAATCAATCTGAAATCTACAACAGTCCTTTCCCGAAAGTCGGGCTGGACCTTTACTTTTATGTGCATTCGGGATTTACACAAATTGTAACCCGAATAATTCAGTCGTATTATTCAGCTAATGTACGAATGCTACATTTCTCATGTGGGAGAAAATCGGACATGGAAAGGGCTTGAATTATTCAAGTTACTCAAATTGAAACTCTGGAATATATTTCTAGCTGTACGGAATTCGCGGAAACATATGATTGTTTTTCGGCATTACGGTATTGAATCAATATGAGAGATACCATTTTTTTCTTTTAACAAATTCGAATACCAGTCAGTTTATAGGACTTAAGTTTGAAATAGGGGCGGTAATCCATTCATTTTATCCAATCAATTTGGGGGGGGGGGGGTCAACATTGATAGTCAAAAAGCCTTGAAATATTCGATAAAAAACGTTGAATGTAAATTATATGAACTCCAAAGTCTCATATTATAAGACTAATATAGTAAACCACAGGCTTCTCAATTCTTGCATGATCATGAACTAGGGGAAAACCTAGAGCTGACCGAGTGCGAAATCCTCATGGATAATCATCGAGGTCGATGAACACCCCTTGCAGTAAACTTGGGTTAAATTTAAAAAAAAATAGAAATGTAATAATGTCTGAACACATTTCATCTCTCATTCCACTAAATATTAAATTACAGTTACAAGTATTACAAAACTTCTCTGACCTCTTTTCTTTAACCATAATAGAGGGAGGAGGGACGGAGGGATCCAGATCCCGAAATCCCGGGCTTAAAAACACGACATCCCGAGGTACTGAATTTAAAAAAATTTAAATCCCGACTACCCGAAATTCGGAAATAGAATTCCCGGATCCCGAAAGGGTCAATCCCGAAATCCCGAGATTAAAAACACCCGATCCCGGAGTTCCGATAAAGGTCCTACCCCGCCCCCCCCCCCCCCCCCCCCCCCCCCCCGACTTGATACTTCAAAATTACATTCTCTAATTTTGAATGATGCACACAGGCAAAATAAAAGAAAACAGATTTCGCTATATATCTCTTCGAAATTGGAATTTGTGAAAGAAGAAATGACATGTTATATTTTATCTTACATGTGTACTTTCAATTTCAATATGGTTCTAAATTTAGATTTAGTTTTCCCATAAATTGCGGACGGAATAGAAGACACCTGTTTTTCTGCACATGTAGAAAAAGTTGAAACTGGGAGTTGAATGACATAATTTTTACTTACTTTTAAGATAAATGTTAGAGTGAGACAACTTTTAAGTTACTGAATAATTTTTGGGGCCTAATTTGTTAATTTTTTGTTTGTTTTCCGTCTTTGTTCTTCCGACCTGTAAGTGTTGCACTAGTGGTCAAATTATTCTCTTGGTATCGTCTGATTTCTAATATGAATATAAATCATGTCCTTAAATTTTCAATTGCACAAAATACGAACATTTCAACGTCTTTTTAATTACTAGTAAACAATTAAATTCACACGTCTTTCATTAATTATTTGTAACCTATTATAAAACTTTACGTTGAGTACTGTGTTTTCCGTTCAAGACTACGGCTTTTTAAAACGATATTGTTGGGTCAATTCAGGTTTCATTTTAATTAATTTGATATCAATAGAAGAAAAATTGTTACATGTTTATTTGTTTATTTGTGTATAATTTTGTTGTGAGGCGTTTTTTCTTTCTGTTGATATCATAAACACGAAATGCCTTCTCCTAGCGTCTAAAACAAACAAAAAAACAGTGTTTTTAAGTCAGGCTGCACACAGAACAACGTACAGAATGCTGTGACTTCTAATTGGAGTTATTTAGATAATTTCTATGAGGTTTAAGACAGCATAGGAGTGCTTGTTGGATTCATTATAGACCGCAGAAAGTAGTTTCTCTTTCGTGTGTCCTTTCTTGGAGTAAGGGAGATAACTTGCGTAACTAACGACGAACGTTTTTAATCCCGTTTTCCGCTAGAGGCGTGCAATTACGTACACTTCGCCTTAAGTGCAATGATAGTAAACACAGTGAGATAGTATACCAAGACTACGTTCAATAGCTTGCAATGGATCCAGTTTTTCATAAAAAAAATACTGTGATGACATTTGGTTACAACAAAGCTATTTACTAAAAGTTGATGCGGATCTAAGTAATTAGTTGAAAATACACCAACTTCGCTCCCTATCGTTTGACAATTTTAAAAGACTACAACTCAGATCAAATCAAAAGATATTTTTTGTTATTTTACTTATTGTCTGTTTAAGTACAATAAAACAAAGTTCAACAAGAGTCATATGATATTCAACAAATGACAAGTGTCAACACAATTACAATGTAACACAGAATGTCGACTTTGACTTTAAAAGATATATACAATGTACACATGGAAAAAAGAATTGCAACACCTTGATTGTTTAAACCTTGGAAAATCAAACTGCTTTTTTAAATAGAATATGATAAAATGTTTTTATAATAATATTGAAACATTTTGAATGATAACATTGGCATTATAAGAATTAAAAAAATATATGGAAAAAAATGTTTTAATTAACCACAATTTTGATAACAAAATGAGGTAATTTTTGTACAAAAAAAATGCATTTTACAACTTTGACTGTAATCGAACTTTACAATGTCAGACATTTCAAAATAAATCTTAAGATGATTGTTCACATCATGGTTCATTGTTATGCACCAAAGAATCAATACTTGGTGCAGCCTCCATTCACTAGAATAACTGCCTCTAAAGGTCTTCTCGTGCCTATGACCATTTTACGAATTTCCTGATGAGGTAATCGCAACCATTCCTGATGAAGGGAATTGTTTAATGCATAAAGCGTTTGTACTGGGGTGTCCTCTCACGCACTTTACGCCCAATAAGTTCCATATATGCTCGATATGGTTCAAATTCTGGATACGATCAGGCCAAGAAATTTAAACCGACTTTAATTGGACCAATGGATCTTCATTCAAGATGCTTATTTCAACTTTGGCGAGCTCTGTACCATTGGAAACGGGCCACTTTATGTCTGTTTTAAAGCAAGGGTCCTGGAAACGGTTATGTCGCACGATAGTCAGAAGCTATGAGTCGGTTTCGAGCAGTTTTTGTTTAAAGTTTTGTGTATGTCTTTTTCAGGATTGTACGTTGTTTACAAAGGGTTTTCTTCTGATCAAACTGCATAAGGCTTGGTTTTCCATAGCTGATGTGTAAGGGGGTCTTTCTGATCTCGCTAGCTCTTTAAAATCCTTTGTTGTTCAATTTTTATTTACAAAACGACCTATACTGGAATAGTGATGACCAACAATACGTGCAATTGTCACAGCGACATACCTGCTCCGCTCATGCTGATTATCTGCCATCTTGCTGCAATTTAGAGTCGTGGAGGACCCATATCATGTTGCCAATCCCATAACTTTACAAACTTGGTTATTTAAAGTGGCGAAAACAATACGGATAAAAACATTTGTTTTCTGGTTTACGGGTACAGTAGTTGCATGTGCAGATTAAAACTTATTGAGTCGACTTTTTTATAAACTCAGGTGATATTTGAGTAATGTTTAACTACTTCTATTTCAATAAATTTTATCTCAATATAATATAGTTTATTTTGTTAATTGGCATTTCAATTTGGTGTTGCAATACTTTTTCCATGTGTATATGTATTCTAACTACATTCTTAAGTCAAAATACAATTAGATATAAGGACAACCCTGCAAAAAGTGCAATGTTTTGAAGATATTTTCAAGATTGGTTAACAATTATCACTTACAGTGTAATTATCTATATATGCGTGCATACACTTGCGGAGTCTGAAAAATGTTTTTTAAATTCTATATCAATCAAAACATTCTGATCCAATTTAATGTAAAGACTTATAAATATAATATAATAGAATGACGGTGAAAAATACCAAAACCAGTATCGACATGATGCGGAATCCAAAGTGTTAATTGCTGGAAAGATGTTCCAGAAGTATATAGATATCAATTGAAACATTTCAATGAATGCTTACATCTTAATGTGTCCAGTCAACTTGGGTTAGTGATACAACCAAAAGCATAAGATTATCAACAATAGTGTCATTGGTGGACAGCTTAAGGAGGCTCGCGGGTACAAAAATTTCAGCAATAAATTAAACACTTGTTTTTTCATCACAAATTTTATTTGTTGCCCTATTAGTTATTACTTTATGATATGGTACAAAAATCAACCCAAAAAATCGATTCAGTTTGGCCCCAGATAACTTTTAAAATGTGTATATCATTGAAAAAGCTCCAAATTATCTCCCTTTGGTGCAAAAATGCCATTTTTTTTGGCATTAAAATTGAAATAACTTTTTTAACACATCGGTGACCTATGTTTTTTATTATTGTTTTCAAATAAGCTGTACATAAGCGAAATAATTGTAAAATTTAAACGATTTCTGTAATTTAGTTCTTTTTCTATTTCGATATTACCTCTATTTCTCCTATTAGTTCAACATAAAAAAAAAGACATTAACAAAAATATATGCTTCTTTCGGAGGCAGATTGTGAGCTTAAATAAAAGGTGACCCCATTTTTTTATTTCATTTTTCTATTAAGTATATGATAAAATTCTTTTAGAAAAAAATCTAGCGAAATCCTATATTAGAAAAAAAAATTGATTTATACCCGCGAGCCCCCTTAAAAAAAGAATTTATGCATTTATGCCAAACGTGATGAATTAAATTGTCAACTCTCAAACTAATCTACCTTATGATTAATATATTCACCGGACGGTGTTTACATATTACATATCAGATAAAATATCGCGCATCTTTACACTACACGGACCTCATCGACACAAAGTATCCTCGGAGTTTCCAGCAAAAAAGACTGTTGGTTGAACGGTTCGATGTGTCAGTGTCTCAACTCACAAACGAATGATTCATGATCTCAGAGTTGAAGATAAAAGTCGTAGAATGTGTTACTCAAGCAAGTGTTTCCCACTTCCTACTTCAACATTTGAAAAGAGGGACGAAATATACCAGAGGGACATTCAAACTCATAAATCGAAAATAAACTGACAACGCCATGGCTAAAAATGAAAAAGACAAGCAGAAAAGCAATAGTACACATGACACAACATAGAAAACTAAAGAATAAACAACACGAACCCCACCAAAAACTAGTGGTGATCTCAGTTGCTCCGGAAGGGTAAGCAGATCCTGCTCCACATGTGGCACCCGTCGTGTTGCTTATATGATAAAAAATCCGGTAAATAGTCTAATTCGGTAGGTCACATTCATAAAAGGGAAGGGGATGGTAGTTACGACGTAAAGAATATATCCGGTATCATTTGTGAAACGATTATTCCATAACGGTCAACCAACTCGTAAGGGCGTCCGTAAAATTTACGAAGTGATGATTTCAACTTCACCATTTGCAACTCTTGGTTAATATCGTATCAATTGGGATATATATACACCGTGTGCAGGTGCTGCTGGAGTGTTGCCACTTAGAAATGGAAAGTTCACAATTGAAAGTGCATGACAGTTGATGTATACATATCAGGATACGTATACTCTGTCGACAAAACTTGTCTTGCCCCTTTTGATTACAATCGATTCCCTCAGTTTCATGTGTGATTATCATTTGTCAATTCCTAATCGATGGCGTTTTTATCGATACCCTTACATCTTTCACGATGAAAATTAGAAATTACCCTTTTCTTTTAAATCTTTAAATATCCTTCGTTATAATTGCAACCTTTTACATTTAATACGTGTAAAATATATACTTTTCTCTAATTTTTACAGGATTTATCCCTTTCCTGGCATGATGATTATTTTTATTTAATCAACGTGTGGATCGTTTGATCTCAGTTCTTCATTGGTCAAAATTCGATTATGACGTCGAATGTTCTTGCTTTCCTATAAATTTCATATTGTGACGGCACGAAAACAGGCGACCATGCCTGATGATGTCATATAGAAAGAACACATCTTTTCGCAGATCATTGAAAAGAAGTATTGGATTTGTCTGCATAGTGTTTAAAATTAATAAAAGAAACATATTCCACCATCAAATCTCGTGTAAAACGATATTTATCCACATTCGACAATTAAATTCTAAATATTTAAAACCCTCGGCAATCCTCGCGTTTTGAATTAAACTGTAAATGTCTCCAGTGGATAAATATCGTATCACACTCGATGCAGTGGTAGAATTTTTATATAACGAACGATATAACAGATTTGATAAATAGAGATTATATGCTGATAACACACATTAAATCTTTAATCAGCTGGGGGAATGTCATCGTTTGTGCAAATCTGTGCTTGAATAAACACGGCACACACATTACTATTATAACGATTGCGTAGGTTTACATTGTTTATGAGTGTATAGAGATAATTGGATACATTCGTGATTTCCAATGACTGAAAACAATCGTTAAAAGAAAGATTTTTTTAATTTCAAATAAAGAACACAATATTGCCAGCTGATGAATTCTACATTGGAGTTATAATACTCCAAATATGTTATATCATATGCAATAAAGTTAGAGAGTTATCTCATTGGCAATCATAGCAAATCTTTTTATAATATTTTAATCTATCTTTCAGATTAGTTGCCCTTTTTACCCTCAATCATTAAATTAAAGGTTATGACTTGTACAAGAAAGATAATTTTCATTATTAAAATCTATAATATGATAATCTACATTTAATTGATTATAATTGACAATAAAGTCTTTGACATTTACAAGCATGATTTTGTGATATTTAAATAGCTATAATTTCAATTTATTGTTATTATTTATCTGGGCACATAATCGCCGATGTTTCACCGTCCATATTGAAGAAATACATTAAATAATAAGTCGAAAATAATCAGTGAGGAAGGTTGCTGTTTGTTTTGAGGTATGTTTTTAACATTTTGTGCACTGTTGTATAACTTGTTTTCAAGATGTGTTATCATGAGTTTAATTAGTTTTAATTTAATTTACACTTCTTTTCACATGTACAGCATTTACAGTCAATCATAACTTTATTATAGTTTATGTATACAAAAGTGGCAAATGAATTACGTTTTTATAATAGATGTTTAAGTATTTAGCCAAAGAAAGTGAGGGGAAAAGGAAACCAAAGGGACATTCAACTCAAAGGTCAAAAATAAACGCAATGGTTAAAAAAACAAAAACCAACAGACTTACAACAGTACCATAACAACATAGAAAACCGCTCACTGAGCAACACAAACCCCCATTTAAACTTGGGATGATATCGGGTTCATAACATTAACGGTACCAATTTTCCTGCACCAGATGCGCATTTCGACAATACATGTCTGTTCAGTGATGCTTGTGGCCAAAATATTTAAAATCAAAAGCTTTTATAAAAGATGAAGAGCTATAATCCAAAAGGTCCAAAAAGTATAGCCAAATCCGTTCATCGGAGGGGGGACAAATACTGCACTAAATGTGGCATCCGTCGTGTTCACCATGTAAGAGCAAGCCCAGTTTGTGCATGTATATACAAACCTAAAATTGAATTCTGCGTCGACACTAGTAGAAATATGAATTGCTTTGGTATAACATAACATTTATGTTATTTTGTTTTTGTCAACATACAACTTGCTAGGTTTAGAAGATGAGCATTACAAAAGCAGCTGTTATTGTATGTCTCCTTGGAATAGTAGAATCGCAGATAGGTTAGTGATTTAATTTGTAGTGCATTGTATGTGTTTAATTGTGTTTATGGGGAGAGGTTTTCTATTGTTTGGACCAATGCGTATTATGTCGTCTGATGAATTCAAAGACCTTTAAATTTGTCTTTCACATTTATTCCTGTATCATTGGAGCTATCATTAAAGTGTGTGTAGTTTAACTATTCTTCACAAATCAACATTGTTGTCCCATTATGGTTTGCAGTCTGGTGATCTAAAAAATGACCAGAACAAACCTGTCTCGTCGTAAGAATAATATTCTGGATGTTCTTAGTTCGATATTGAGAAACAACATATAACATATCTTAAATGCTAAACAAGATATCATGCCTTTTGACTTTTAAAAGTATTTAAATTACAATTTCTTATATATATGGTAACAGAAAATTCTCAATTCATAATAACATGTATTAAGATTGTTAAGTTCATTATGTCATTTCATTTAAAAAAATGTTTTTTTATTTCTATTTTTTGTAAATTTTAATTATTTAAACTAAATGTTTAAGGATTAAAAATTACAAAAATCAGAAGAACTCTATTTGATAAGCAGTTGTATGAATCTTAGCAACAATTGATATTAAACACTATAGGTATTTTTAGCATAGCTCGATCTTAGGTTACAGTACTTTAAATTTAACATATACAAGACACTGTCACATTTTTTTGTTACACAGGATGTCCGTATCCAAGTTGGACCGTTCATTGTGCTGATCAGATTCAATGTATATTCGAGTGGTATCGATGTGATGGTGAAGTGCATTGTCGTGATGGATCTGACGAACACGAGGATATTTGTAGAAGTAAGATAATGTAAAAATTGTAATGTTGATTATTTTGTTTATTTGTAAATTTGTTTTGTTCACGCATCGTTGTCAATATAATGGAATTTGATGCGACTGTCATACAAGTGAGAGGTTTAGCTAGCTATAAAACCAAGTTCAATCCACCATTTTTTTACAAGAAAATGACTGTACCAAGTCATTATTATGACAGTTGTTATCTTTTCGTTTGATGTGTTTGAGCTTTTAATTTTGCCAATTGATAAGGGACCATCCTTTTTGAATTTTTCTCTGAGTTCAGTATTTATGTTATTTAATTTTTCAAATAAGGTCGTCAAATTAAATGTCGGGAAATCGAAATGAATGTCCGGAAATTAACATTAACTGCAATCCCGTTCCCTTTTCACGAATGTGACCTATCGAATTAGACAATTTACCGGCTTTGTAATAACATGAGCAACATGACGGGTGCCAGTTTTTGGTTGGGTTCGTGTTGCTGTTGTATTCCTATTTGTGACATGTTAACATATTGTGTATGTTTGTTTTGTTCACACGTCGTTGTCAATATCATGGAATTTGATGCCACTGTCATACAAGTGAGAGGTTTAGCTAGCTTTAACTTCAGGTTTAATCCATCATTTTCTATATAAGAACATTTCTGTACCAAGTCAGCCATATGACAGTTGTTATCCATTCGTTTGATGTGTTTGATACTTTGATTTAACCATTTGATTAAAGAAAAAGTAAAATCACAAAAATACTAAACTCAGAGGAAAATCCATTCGGAAAGTCCATAATCACATGGCAAAATCAAATAACAAAACACATAAAAAACGAATAGACAAAAAGGGACTTTCCGTGTTGAATTTTATGCAAGTAGCTACGCAAACGCTCAAATATAACAAACTCAACCACTTTTATCTTGATCGTCTTTTTTTTGTTTTTAGTTTATAAATCTACACAAGTTGAATAACTTGAAAAATACAATAATTTGTCCTTTTTATTTTCAGATCACACTTGTCCAAGTACTGACCTAAAATGTGCTGATGATTTACAATGTTTTTCATATCTTTATCTTTGTAATGGGAGACGGGATTGTAATGACGGATCAGACGAGGCATTTAATATTTGTAAAAGTTGGTATATCATGAATCATTGAGATCATATTTCGCGCATGTGAATTTTCAAATTAAAAAAATCACTTGAAGCGATTGACACTGATTTACAAATAATTCACGTATCTTCCTTTCAAACTAATGATATGACATGTCAATCTGCTACTGAAACCTTTGTGTAAATATCGTTTAAACATTGTAAACATTGTAAACATTATATACTGAATTTAACCTAAAGTGGATAAAAATACTGCCATACAATGGCTTTTTTAATGTCATCCCCATTGTCAAATAATATTTAACGTAGCTCTTTATCAGGTTTATGGAAGAAATTGATATTTCAGTTTTATATGAATTCTTGACCTTTTCTACAAAAGTTCAATGTTCGAAAACACAATATGTAAACTTACTTTTGTACTTTAGTAGTTTAAAGCATCAGTATTCCAGTGAATCGATAGTGTTCTTTACGGATTTTTGTATAGTGTAACTATAATTTTCTTTCAACTGTTTGTACACGTTTCCAACAATAATGTATAAGTGTTTTGCACATTTTGTTCATATAATTTATTAAGTAATAAACTAAAGCCTAAATATTATTCTATAGACTTTTTGTAGCGAGTTTGTTAGTGGCGAAGATTTTAGGATACAAGGATAAAAGCTTCCTGCACCAAAAAAAAGAACAGAAAAAAACACGAAAAAACAAAAAGATGAAACTTTGATGTTGTAACTTTTACGTAATTTCAATTTTATTTTCAGAAAAAAAAAACTGTTATTGCTATATTCCCAATATGTCTGAGTGTCCAATTATACCTGTTCTCATTCTCATCAACCAGTTGTGCCTCTTATATATCGATATAAATCGCTTAATACGACTGTCACATGAATCGGAGGTTTAGGCATCCGTAACACTAAATTTTTCAACTATTCTCTTCTGATCATGTCGTACCAAATTGGGAATACATTTGGAATATTGTAGTAGTTGTCGAATCTTTTTTTGATTAATATTGTCGAGTGTTTTTTTGTTTTTGTTTTTTTTTTGTTTATGAAAACCCATGATAAAAATGTAAACAAACATACAGTGGACGGTATATTATTGCTTCTTACAAAAAATAATGTAATACAACAATTTATTTATCAACTATTATGGTAAAGTTTTATAAACAGATTAGAACATATTAAAGATATATTTTTTTTATCATGACTTATTCCTCACAAGCTCCACGTGCTCTCTGTAAATTACTAACGTTTACAGAAACCTTCGGATTCAAACTCGAAAGTTACTTATAGATTGCAATAAACAATCATTGAATGACAGTATTTGTCAATACTATGGATTCATTTATTTTCGTTGGATGCCAATTTTCGTGGGTAAAGGGGAACCACGAATTTAAATGTTCAACGAATAGCAAATTTTCTAAAGGAATGTATGCAGACTTTACCAAAACCACGAAATCAAATATCCACGAATATGCAAGTTTTCCTCAAACCACGAAAATTGCTATCCACGAAAATAAATGAATCCACAATATGACATTATCGATTCGTAATAGACAACAGGACTTAGTTTAGTTGGTTCTATACGTTTCATATGACTTTAACGCAATTTGGTCCTTTAAATCATTGTATACAAAAACAGTAATGTTTGTTCACAATTGATGTTTTGCTCTTTATAACAGCCAAAGAATGTGCATCACTACAGCGTTACTGTGATAATGGGAACTGTGTTTACTTTTCTGAGTTTTGTGATGGAAAAGATGATTGCGGAGACAATTCTGATGAAAAAGAACCTTGTTTTCGTAACAACTACTGATGTCATGTCCTAAAACCATCATTTTTAGAACCATGCAATGACAATTCTGATGAAAAAGAACCTTATTTTACTAAAATTGAAAAATTAAAGAATATATATATATATTTAACACGATATAACCTGTAATAAAAACTTGTTTTACATATTTCATTATACAAATGTATGTGTACTATTATTTGTCTTTGAATATATCTGTATGTTTCATCTGCTTGGCTATAAATTGTGACCAATACTGCCTGCAAGAGAATACACATACTACCACTAACAATACGATATGTCAAACGTTGGTTTGAATTATTACGGTAATGAATGTAATGATCGACATCACGCGCTTGTGACACTGCAATTTATAATTATAGGCCCCCGTACGGTCTTCAACAAAATGCAAAGCCCATACCACATAGTCAGCTTTTAAAGGCAAATAAATGACAAATGCTAATCCTTTCAAACAGGAAAAATAACGTCCAAATTTATGTTCAAAATAATAAACCACTGTTTCAGGTTAGGGGGAGGGTTTGGATCCCGCTAACATGTTTAACCCCGCCACATGCTGTGTGTATGTGCCTGTCCCAAATCAGGAGCCTGTAAGTCAGTGGTTGTTGTTTGTTTCTGTGTTACATTTGTATTTGGCATGATAAATTGACAGTCTGGTTTAACTAAACTCTCCTAGAATAATCATCAAAGGTACCCGGCTTATTACTTATAACACCAGACGCGCGTTTAGTCTACATAAGACTCATCTTTGAAGCTCAGATCAAAATATCTAAAAAGCCAACCAATCGTAAAGTTGAAGAGCATTAAGGACCAAAAATTCAAAAAATTGTGCCAAACACGGCTACGGTAATCTATGCCTGGGATAAGAAAATCCTTAGTATTTCGAATAATTCAAACTTTTGCAACAGGAAAGAGGTAGAGCCGATTTGCCGAGGATTTGTTTCATTCGATAAGATAGGTAATTCATGTTTTAAATAGCCCGATATATGCTAATTATAGTACATGAAAATACGTCACATCATCTATTTCCATACCTTGAACAGGTATTCCTACAAAAACAAGGCCAAGACTATTGATTTTTTAATATTGATTCTATTTTATTATTAACATCCTTTATGCAAGGTTCCATACAATGTACCACGTAACTTGTCAAGGAGCCAAATAATATCAAACAAATTTAAATCGTGATTTTCTCATTCTAAATATATATGTATATCTGTATTTGTCCTGATCTTTTAATGTTTTATCGTCTATAAGATAAGATAAGATAATACATGTATATATTATAACCGGAGAACATCTTACATCAGTTGGTCATAGATCACCCTGTGTTACTAACACATGTTATATTGTCTTTTCTGTCATTTTAACAAATCGGCCCTTCGTTGTGATACAGATGCAACAGTCTCTTGATGTTTTACCTACAATCACGATTTGAAGTGTAATTGATTTGTTCTGTTGTGTTTTCTCGATGACTTAGGTACCGGTATAGGGACGGTGGTAAAAAAAATTCAATACTAGTTTCTATACAGTTTGTGAATTGGCGACAACATTGTTGTTGACTGCATTTGTTAAATACCATGTTCAAAAAAGGTTTCGAAAAATTGTTTGTGTTGTTTTGAAACTTGTATACAATGGCCTTATTTGAAGTTATGTGTATATTACACTCGCAACATGTAGGCTTCATTGCTATAGAATTAATTCTCGTGTTATTGGTTATGTACAGGCATTTACATCATTTTAACGGCAGTTGTTCCTTGAATATATGTAATAAATGTAAACACATAAATAGAAAGTTCGTCAAGAGTATGGACAGTCATAGGAATGCACACAATAAGCGATACATTATTTTTTTCTTTGATACATGTAAAATGATATACTAGTAAACTATATAGTCAAAATGAACCAGAAAGACTCTATGAAATAAGCAAACATCCGACAAAATATGATATAAACATTAAAATTTAATATAACAACACAAAAAAAGCAAAAATTTTGAGCGAGATTCGAACCCCTACTTCAAAATCATCATATATTAGTAGTTCTGTCCTCTTTTTTTTTTTATCTTTATTAAAATCAAACATCATATAATACAAATAAAACAAAATATAAAATCAATTGTCCTTGATTGTTCTCAATATATACTATATACTATACTTTGTATTCACAATACTGTTAATTTACATTTCAGGTACACAATTATTACAATTTAAAGACTAGAACATTGTCTGTTTCTTCTAACAACGGGTTATCCATTACAAACTTTTTTTGAAATATATGACTCATATTATGACATCGACAGAGATAGACATACATATATGTTACATAATGTTTTAATGTATATTGAAATAACTTAATCAAATTTACATTAGAATAACCACTATTCAACAAATTTCTCCTTCTGAAGATACAATATCTGTCAACAGACATACAAAAATTAAGAAAAGAATCATTTACACCTTTCATATGCCATCGCAATCCCAAAATCAATAGTTCCTCACTTCTTACTAAACTGATCTTATCTGAATCACAGTTTTCAAATATTCTAACCAATAAAGATGACAAATAATTATGAAAATCTTCAAGTTTATCACAATTTATAAATATATGCAGGATGTCTTCCTTTTCACTGCAACATACTTTACAGATATTATCATCAACTAAGCCTATCTTTTGAAGTTTTATATTATAAACTAAACCAATTTCATTTTTAAAGGAAAAAGTAGTATGAATAACAACAGTCATAAAAAGCATAACTTTTTTTGGGTTTGAAATGTCCTTCTGGGGGGATTCCCTGTTTTTCCTACCTAAACACACCCGAAAATCCGCATATTGGACTTTTATCCTTTTTTAGGGTTAAATTAACTATTGATCACCCATATCATAATATATGTAAATCGAGATATTGATCAAAAAGCATTATTTTTTGTTTTTATAGTAAATTTCATTCTGTCGACACTTTTTGAAATTGGCCCTTCTGTGAAAAAAATCCTCGGCATATTGGCCCTAACTACGCCAGACGCGCGTCTAAGCCTCAAACAAAAAGTTGATATATGTTTAGCTTTGATATTATGTTAAATGATCATACATGTGCATTTGATTTTCAAGATAAAATTATCAGAGTTGCTATATCAAATGTAAAATGTGTGCATATATCAAATGTATTCTCTTTCATCTAGACCATCTTGGTCGTTTAAGTGAAAAGTAACATCACAAAAATACTGATCTCCGAGGAAAATAAAATCGGAAAGTCCCTAATCACATGGCAAAATCAAATGACAAAACACATCAAAAACCGAATGGACAACAACTGTCGTATTCCTGACTTGGTACAGGCATTTTCTAATGTAGAAAATGGTGGATAGAACCTGGTTTTACAGCGCTAAACCTCTCACGTGTACGACAGTCGCTTCATATTTAATAATATTGATAATGATAATTAAAAAGTAATCTATGTATGTTGACTTAAAATATGAAGATTAACAATATTTCGTCCTTTTAATTTTCAGATCACACATGTTATGGTCCTGACCTAAAATGTGCTGATGATTTACAGTGTTTTTCATATCTTTATCTATGTAATGGGAGATGGGACTGTTATGACGGATCAGATGAGATATTTAACATATGTAAAAGTGGAATCAAATATCCTAAATAAATCATTATGGTGTTTTCATCACATCCAAGTTGTAACATAATGTATAACGTAGTAGATTTTAGGTGAAACTGGTATTGCAGTTTTATAATTATAAAGTCTTAGCTTTTTCACAAAAGTTCAATATGAGAAAACTTATTTTCTTAGCATCAGTAATTTATTACATCAGTATTCCGGTATCATTGGCATCGTTACCAATGAACAACTAAGAGAGTTAGCCAAGGGACCAAAATATAGAATCCCCAGCCCATCAACTGGAAAAATCATTTCAAGTTACTGATGGATGCAGTTGAGGACTATACAAGAAAATGGGTAAAGCGCGAACCAGACGGACCAGAACTGGACACTTTGTCTGAATGGATCAAAGCTATTCGATCATGCATTCAGAGGCGCATACAAAAACTACGATGTAATATGAGTACTAGAGTTTCTAACCCTTTCAAGAATCCGCAGGTTGTGGATGCTTTATCCTCTTTGTTCCAGCAGATAAAGCTGTACTTTGTACTTTTTTTCACTTTCGATTTTTTATATCTGGGCGTCACTGGTGAGTCTTGTGTGGACGAGGCGCGTTTTTTGGCGTATTGAATTTTAAACCTGATGCTTTTTATTATCTATTAATCATGTGTTTCTTTGTCTAATACGTTCTCTTATTTCTTTGTATTGTAGTCCTGTAATATTATGTTGTCATTTCAATGTTATATTTAACATTGCCATTAAAGTGCGAGGTTTGGCATGCCACAAAACCAGGTTCAACCCACCATTTTTATCTTTAAAAATATCCTGTTCCAAGTCAGGAATATGGCTATTGTTATATTATTGTTCGTTTCTGTGTGTGTTACATTTTAATGTTGCGTCGTTTGTTTTCTCTTATTTTTTAGTGTAAATTCACATTGCGATAAGACGTGTCACGGTACTTGTCTATCCCATATTCATGTATTTGGTTTTGATGTTATATTTGTTATTCTCGTGGGATTTTGTCTGATGCTTGGTCCGTTTCTGTGTGTGTTACATTTTAGTGTTGTGTCATTGTTCTCCTCTTATATTTAATGTGTTTCCCTCGGTTTTAGTTTGTTACCCCGATTTAGTTTTTTGTCCATGGATTTATGAGTTTTGAACAGCGGTATACTACTGTTGCCTTTATTTATTCATGATAGTGTTCATGGTAGAGGTTTGTAGATTGTGACGGTTTCATTGAGTCAATGATTACTTTTTGTATACATTTGCTTTACTTTAATATTTAAGTTCTCTGCACATTTTGTCTTATATCCTTATTAAATAAGTTATTCCTTAAAACCTAAATATTATTCTGTAGACATTTTGAAGCGAGGTTGTTTGTGGCTTAGAATTTAGATTACAATGGTAAAAGCTTCCCTCAAGCAAACCTCAGAAAAAAGATTAAAACAATTAAAAAAACAACTCTTATGGTTATAATGTTTACGTATCACAATTTTATTTTCAGAAAAACTTATTTCCAATATGCCTAGTTGACCAATTATGTATATTCTACTTCTAATTAATAATTTAATCAGGTGTGCCTTTCCCACCCATTTCCTTTCATCTGATTCATATAACTCATGTCACATATTCGTCACATTAAACTCCACGTGCTCTGTGTACATTGTTCATTAATGTCACATTTCCGGAAGCCTTCTGCAACAAACTCGAAAGTTAATTAGCTTACGATATACAATCATTGAATAACATTTTATTTATCAATATTATGTTATATATTCGTAATAGACATACAACAGGACTTTGTTTAGTATATATGCATGCAATGGTTCAATAAGTTTTATAAAAATGTAATTACAAAAACAACTCGTGATTTAACACAATTTGATAATTTAAATCTTTGTATACAAAACTATTGTTGGTAATGACAGAATTGTTGTTTACATTTGATAATTTGTTCTTTATTACAGCCTGGGAATGTGGATTCAGACAACGTTACTGTGATAATGGGAACTGTGTTTACATTACTGAGTTCTGTGACGGAAAGAATGACTGTGGCGATAATTCTGATGAAAAAGAACCTTGTTTTCGTAACAATTACTGATTCCATGTCCTTAAATCATCATTTCTCTAATTTTTGTGCTATTTTCACATTTCCTGACCGGTGTGAGAAAAATATTTCTCCTCACTAGTGAAAAATCTGTTCTCGGAACCTGATTGGTCAATATTTCTGCCGGGACTACTTTTTTCGAAATCGGCATGAATTATTTGGAGCACCTTGTTTGGAGGCATTTTCAGGAAAAAAACAATTTACTTTCGAACTTTTCGGACTTGGCCTGCTTTAAACTCGTAAAACTCCCTGGTTACGTGAAAACAAAATCGCGATCGCATCGTCTGCTAAATAAATTGAATAATAAAAAGATGTCTCTGAACGAAGTTCTAGAAAGGGGGAAAAGAGTTAGACTTCTCTCGGGTGAAGAGGGTGTTATACTAGCTGAAAATGAAAACTTTGGGTTCCCGTTATGGGAAATTAAACTAAATGATGGGAAAATTATCACTGAAGCCAGATACAGATTTGACGTTCTAATTGATCCTCATGAGGTACCAAAAGAACCAGTAATTCCTTCCTCCCCTCCTGCAGTAACAGAAGAACTTCTGCAACTTTTTCAATCTCAAATGTATGATTCTGATGATTCTGACATGCAGACAGTTACAGTCCTACCAGATCTCCCCCCTCCTCCAACAAACAATGAAAAATCACTTCAACCTGTTCAAAAAGATACCACTAAATATGTTAGGCAGTTTGTTCCAATTGATGAAGAAGAGGTTGATATTTTTATAGCAAATCAGGAAAATAGAGGTACCTTGAAAAAAACTACATCAGACCTTCGCACACTTGTACAGTTCTTAGAGAAAAAAAAATGAAAGAAGGGAAATACACAACATTCCACCCAAACAAATTGAACATCTTACTTAGCCAGAAAAAGTGACGGAGAAAACTATGAACCAGCAACATTAAAAGGCCAGTTTTGCAGTTTCAACCGATTCCTTAAGCGCCATGATTATGGACATGATCTTACCAAAAGTATAGAGTTTTGCAAAACTAGAGATGCACTTACAGCTAAACAGGTAGACTTGAAAAAAATGGGTAAGGGAAATGGAACTGGCAAGGCAGATGTGTTAACTGATGCAGATATTGATGCCTTGTTCAGCAGTGGACAGCTGGGATTATCAAATCCAACTGCATTACTCCATACAGTTTGGTTTTGTAATACCGTTTACTTTGGGCTTCGTGGTGTTACAGAGCATTATCAGATGAGGTGGGGAGACGTAAAACTTTGTAAAGATCACAAAAATAATGAATATATACAAATGAATGAAAGAAATACAAAAACCAGGACAGGAACAGATGTGAAAAATAAAAGGGAAATACCTCAGAGGGCTTGGGCCAATTTGACTGACCAGACAAGATGTCCTGTTGAGGCCTACAAGTTGTACAAATCAAAGCGTCCTGTAAATTTCTCCAAACCTGAGGATCCATTTTACATCCAAGAGAATACAAACCCAAATAAGTCCACAAGATGGTACAAAAGTCAGATAGTGGGAGTAAATAAGCTGGGCAAGTTTATGAAGATAATGGCAGAAAAATCAGGTACAAAACAATCAATACACAAATACAAGGTGTCTACATTCTATAGGTTTAAAAACTTTTCATTCTCCAACTTCAATGTGAAATCTATATAACTACCCTCGAGACAGTTGAAATTTCTCATTATAGGCATGAGGCTTGCCGGGTGCCTGGTAATGAGAAAATTCAACTGTTGAGTGTGTAGAATATTTTTTTTCTCAAGCTTGTAGAAAAGGTGACAAGAAATTCATTTTTTCAGATTCTAATCTTGGACCTACATTAAATGTGGAAACACTGGATGAAATGTTTGTAGTTGATAAAAAATGAAATTTGCTGAATTAAACCTTGTGAATAAAAGTGATCTGCATCCATAAATCAGTTCCAAACCCCGCCTATAACGTCTAGTTAACAGAAATAGTCCTTTAATCCTACATGTACATGTATCTGCATCCTCAAAAATGGATTTTGATTTTTTGCTTATCTTTAGCGAATATCTTAATTTTTCAAGAAAGTTTTAATGACTTCACTGAGAATGAAGAAATTTATTTCGTATTGCCTCAACACATTAATTTAGCTCTTTTTCTTTATTACCAAGTTTGTTGGCAATTAATTTTGGTTTTGATAATGACACAGTACAGGCCAAAAAAAGTGCTTTTCTACATAAAAAATAGGTGTGGTTAAGAGCTAAAAAAAAAGGTTAATAAAACAAAAATTCAGGATTTTGTACCAAATTACAAGTCCTACATGTACCATGTAACATTATTTACTAATGAGTTATCAAAAGTTTTAAAGTATGGGCCTTAGTCTTGATCAAATTAAAATTCACAACCAAATTTAAAACTTAGATAACTTTTAATTAGCTATATATAGTAACACAAACAAACAAAATGGGAATTTAAATTTCCAATTATTGTAATTGGCCATCAGTTAATTTACCTTGTCCAGGATTCGAACCTGGATCACTCATCGATAGATAAGTGTACTACAGTTGTACTAACAAGGTTAAATATAATTCCAATTACATTAATGATCGTGTATTTCACTAGTGAGGAGAACACTTTTCTTTCGAAATGGGTTGGTTGATGTATGATCTAAATTTTTGTTTTTAAGTTATAAAAAAAATATAGAAACAGATTCTTTCAAGGCTCAGCCTAAAATTCCATAATTAAGCTACCTTGATTAGAGAACTCAAATGATTTACTCATGATCAAAACAAAGTAAGAATAGATATCAATACATAAGAAAAAAAATATGTATTTTCTGACAATTGTGAAATACATTTTCTCTTTTAATCCCTCAGTACATAAGTATAACGTTACCAATAACTCTTAAAAATAAATAGATAGTTAAATGTCTTCATCAAACAAAATTCAAATTAATACATAGAAATTCAAAACAGAGAAATTATTATCATTTAAAAACAACACTTTTGTTGATGGTCTTTACAATTAAGTCTCAATGAGGACTTCGACAATGAGCAATTTCTCATACATACATTTTCACAACATGCACATCTATATATATAAAATTAATATTTTCAACAACTTTATCAAAGTCAAACTGTCAAAACTTAAATGATTTCTGTTTGTTATTCTAGGTATTATAAAAGAAGTGGAAAACAGGACTGAAATTGATGATCAGGATGAGGGAGCAGAAAGGCATCTAACAAATCATTCTGCTCGACGTTTTATGCTCCAGAAGCTGGATGATGCAGGAGTCGAGCATAACCATATAAAGCAGGTAATAAACTAATTCCAATTATTATAAAGAAAAAAATATGTATTGTGCTATGTGAATTTAATTTAACTGTGACAAGCTCTCATGTGTTATTTAATAATGGCATTAAGGTCCAAACCATGAAATATTTTGATTCTCACAGGACAAAGTAGTCAAGGTATTTGTGAATGATCCGCCATTACACATCCCGAAAAATAGGTGATGTTTTTTAATGCCTCTAAATGAAAATGGAAGTGGAAATCATGTACATCATTTTTACATTACACAAACTGCATTATTTATTTTCTGTAGAAAACTAAACCTTGTATTATACATGTAGCATCTCAATTGAAAGCGGAGGAAAATATTGTAGGGGGATAGGTCAGAATCTGAGGTGTCGTCCCTAAATCCTGATTTTTTTTCTTAACCACATCCCAATTTCTCTTTCATTTTTTAAAACTAATCCTCATCCTAATTTCTCATTCTTTTATTAAAACTAATCCACAAGCACTTGTTTCTATCAATTTGAAGGTGGATAGAAACAAGTGTCAGTGGACTAATCTGTAACTGGTAAGTTCAATAATGTTGTCAGGATTCAGTCATATACATGTGTATATATATCCCGTCCAGAATTTAAAAATGTCAAAAGCATTATTCCTAAAACATGTAAAAAAATAAACGCAAGAATTTCTCATGAGCACTTTGTGTACGATTGTAACACTTTATTTTATATGTGCTTTTATTATGGTTTCTCATGAAGATTTTTTTTTTGTTTTTCTCTGACATTTCAGATATCTGGACACAGAAATATCCAAAGCATTTCTAGCTACTCTAAACTTAATCCAAGTAAACATAAAGAAATCGCCAGTTGTATTCTTGGTGGCTGCGATGACAGAATTCAGGCATCACAAACATTGGTCACGATAGACAATAACATGGGAGAAAGAAATGTCCATCAAACAACAACAACATCCGAGAGGCAGATCTCAGTTGGACAAGGTCAAGTCGCACCTGCCGGGCTTAACTATATTTTCGGGGCCCCAATATATGGAGGAACATTCAACATCAACATACATAGCGTACCTGACAATAACCATCAGCAATGGAAACGTAGGAGGGTCATATTTGACAGCGATAGTTCCCAGGAATAAGAGATATATGAACGGTGAACAGCTGTTCCACCATTGCTGTAGTTAGTTTTGTAGATCCATCCGCGCTGATATTTCGGTGGACACGTTATTTTGTAGGAAATTATGAACAATTTGTTGAATTAAAAATATTGTCCTATTACTGAAATACTTGGTTAATATTATAAAATATTAAGTTACTGATTTGTTTGACTTTTTTCATGATTTAAAATATATTTCATTTGCAACCATGGCAACAAGATGCGTAGTAATCTCCCAATGGAAAACGAAACAGGCGGATAGAAAGGTTGGGGGAATTTGGACATTAAAATTAAAATTTTGTTGTTTTAAAAAATTAGAGAAACAGGTTCTTACCTGAATATGAGTGAATTATCGGAGTTCTCCAATCTCGGTAGTTAAATTATGAAATTTAACTACCTCGATTGGAGAACTCCGATAATTCACTCATATTGAGGTAAGAATCTATATTTATAAAACTAACCATTGAATCTACGAACATTATTACATGTCAGAGTTAATAAAATTATTAAACCAAGAGTTCCAAATGGTGAAGTTGAAATCATCCCTTCGTAAATTTTACGGACGCCACAAGAGTTGGTTGGCTATTATGGAATAACCGTTTCACAAATGATATCGGATATGTTCCTTACGTCGTAACTACAATCCCCTTCCCTTTCATGAATGTGACCTACCGAATTAGACTATTTACCGGATTTGTTATCACATAAGCAACACGACGGGTGCCACATGTGAAGCAAGATCTGCTTACTCTTCCGGAGCACCTGATATCACCCCTAGTTTTTGTTGGGGTTCGTGTTGCTTATTCTTTAGTTTTCTATGTTGTGTCATGTGTACTATTGTTTGTTTGTTTGTCTTTTTCATTTTTAGCCATGGCGTTGTCAGTTTATTTTCGATTTATGAGTTTGGCTGTCCCTCTGGTATCTTTCGTCCCTCTTTTAATTTAATAAAATTCAAAAAATTCAACACCATACGTTAGAATCAAAACAAAACAATTTTGACATTTTCATCAAAAATGTGTTAAAATATCTGCATTCTGGTGTATGTTTGGTCTTCTGGAGTAGAACTTGTGTTCAATGCTTTCACAACAAATACGATATATCAAACCTAGGTTAGAGTCATCAATATATAGATTTTATGACCGCCATCTCGAGTACGTTGATATTTACAGAACCAGATATACTAAGATATGATTATGTAATCAATTAACGTTCTGCATAGTTGCAAGTTTTAACGAATGGCTCAAATAATACATGTAGCAAGTGAAAATTGCCGCACTTAATCTTTTCGAGCACCTGCCGTTAAAGTCATACCATATCGCTCAGTGTTTGGAGCACAGAAATCTTGCTCGAAACATGAAATCACATTTTTTTATTTGTTGATTTTCGAGTATGAGTACACAAAATTGACATGAACGTTTTGTGACTGCAAGGCTTGTTGTCACTGCCATATGGTTCAAAACATTCCGTTTTCAATTTTCCTCGGAGTTCGAAAGTTTTGTTTTTATTTTTGTTGTTGTTTGCTTACATGGGAGCGCATATTGTCCAATGCTCGTTTTTAGCATTGTATCGTGTATTTTGTCTGGTATTTTCCTGTATTTCTCAATCTGTATAATAAACAAGATTTGGCATGATTGCCAATGAAACAAGTCTTCAAATGGACCAAGTGACAATGCTATACATTTAAAACGAGAAAACTAACGTCCCAATTTATGAACAAAATAATGAACGAAAAACAAATATGTAACACAGCACAAAAAAAACCTGAATTAAAGGCTCATGAATTCGGACTGCATATACAAAATATGGAGGGGTTAAACAAATTTGAAGACACTATCCTTCCCCTAGATATGTATGGCGTTGTAACAGTCAGCACAAGAACAAACTTTAAAATTCAGTTGACTTATCAGGTGTTTATAAATAGAAATAAACATAGAGTGGACGAGGCAGTTTATTATACACCACCCACAAAGCACAGATATGAGACATGTGAGAGTACTAGCAGTTACTGAAAATATTTTTTCAGTTTGATTTTGTGTACTGCTATTTGTCTGTTGCATCAGTATACAGGAGAAAATAGAAATTTTGAATTGAGGTGATTTTGAAACGTTTTCATTTCATATGCAAGCAAACACAATTAGATCATAAACGTAAATAAAATTTGAACATATACATGGGGAATATTTCAAAGAGACAACAACCCGAACAACGATCAGAAAACAGCCGAAGCCCACAAATAAGAATATAATCAAAGAACTAATATGTGGACGAAGTCCCCTATTAAAGTAGAAAGTTCAATAAAAAAAAAAAAATCGGGAAAATTTCCCGAATTTTTCATTGTACTAATGAACTCAAAATCGTTCAATTTTTTTAGTCGCGTTTTTGAATTTCCGGATCGGCGCAGAAATCTACTTCCGTTTCTGGTCTTGTTTGCATGAGACTTTTAATAAAATGTTTATTTATTAGTCTAAGAAAGAAACTAATACTAATTCATTTAAAAAAAATGTTTGTTATTAAAAAAACGTTACCTGATGACAGCGTTTCTTTGTTTACATTGAATATGACGTCATCACTTAAATAACGTCACAACTAAAATCCCTATCAACAGAACCAAAATCGGAAACGTTACGGTATTTCCGTTTCTCTTTTTAACATTGTTGATTTAAAAAAAATCATAGACTTCGTCCCCATTCACAGGTAATTCCTGCCTCATATTATTTAAAGACTCGAAATATTCAAAACTATAAAGAGCAGTATTTACGAATGTCATAAACTGATATGATATGGAAAAGTTGAAATTTTATGGATGTGTTTGATGCATTTTCAGTTCTCTTATATGAATATAATTAAGAGTAAATACATTATATTTGTCATGTAAAAGACCAGAGCCCATTTGCGGGAATGTCAACTCATGCTACAATCATTGACATAAACCTTATTAGAAAACACGTTCACTGCTACGAAAAGTTCTAGCAACTGCAAAACAAGTGATACATGTATCACAATTCCAACCTTAAAAAGTAACGACTTCTCGAAGTTATATGGCTACTGGCCATTCCAATTTGGTATAAATGGATGTAAAGCAAAATAAATGTACACGAATTATGTATAATTTACATTAATTTACATTAAAGCAATTAAATACTAGTAATATTTGATAATCGTAGTACAAGGTTTAAAATTAACATCATTAACATAAAAAAAAATACGATAGTCTACAGTAAACGGAGTATAATTGACGATTTAAATGTATTACTGCTTGACATTTGAAAGCATGGTATAATTTTGTGAAGATTGAATAACAGTTATTATTGTAATTATTTTTTTACCATAAAACACAACCTGTTTGATCATTATTATTGACAAAATATCTTAAACGAAGTAGAAACTAATCAGACAGTGTGGTGGCTTTTTTATATGGAGGTTTGCGTTTAACCTTTTGTGCATGTTCATATTCATGTTCATATTCATGTTCATATTCATGTTCATATTCATGTATTACTTTTTTCAAGATGTGTTTATCTTTTATTTGTTTTCTTGTGTTTTTTTTAATGTCGATTTGTTTTACACATTATTGTGTACATTGAAATACAACTTTTAAATACTTTATAAACACCTCCAACTAAATCACGATTTTTAAATCATTTACCCAAAAAAATGTTCATAGTCATGAAAAAATTATTTACTTCATGTGTATTTTTTGTATTTTCAAATATTCCGTGCTCTTTTTCGGTACTTAATTAACAGTTTTTTTAATTTTGTTTTCAAGCTTACAACTTGCAAAGTGGAGAAGATGTGCATTATCAAAGCAGCTGTAATTGTCTTTGTCTTTGGAGCGGTAAAATCTCAGATAGGTAAGTGATTAAATTGGTAGTACGTATTATTGTTATTCATACTTAGTTACATGTGTATAGTTAAGTGTGTTTTTTTACCGTTCATGTGACTTATTATTTTGTCTACCTTAGTTAAAACAAATATAACAAAAATGTCAAAAATATCAAACTCTACGGTAAACCTAAAACGGAAAGTCCTTTAAAGCATTGTAATTATAAAAGCTGAAAAGCATCTAACAAATGGAAAACAACTGTCATATTCCTGACCTTGAACAGCCAACTCCTTGAAGGATTTTATATACAGCAACATTTTATGTTTAGATTGAAGTTTAAACTTTGACATATAGGGTAGGCTCTCGTTGAGAGTTGTCTCATTGGCAATCATATCACATCTTCTTTGTTTATGCTTGAATGTTTTTGGTGAAAATTTAATAATCAAATTTTATCGTATTAACTATGATTTTTGAAACTTCAGATTAAGAAGATGAAAATATTCTTAGTCTGTTCGAGTTGACATTGTCTGAAATAATACTCGCAGTTGATTTTTATGATGTTTCAGATATTTCAAATTGATATTATTAAGCATGCTAATCGTGCAAACAAATATACATTAATTTCATTCACATGATTTGACATTTTGTTTAAAGAATGCTAAAAACTTGGAGGTGACATAGTTACATGTAGGTATATGCAATAATAAATCAACTGAAAACAGATTACGGAAAATAGGTTTGATTACATCAAGATCATGTTAATCGTAAAATGTGATAAAACCTTCTTTCGTATTTCATAAATTACAATTTATGACTGAAATCAGCAAAGAATCATTGTAACACTATTTGATATTTGGATGATATATTGGCTCTCAAAATTAACGATTGACGTATGTACACTGAACAGATTTATCCTGTTGAACTGACTTTGAATAAAACTTATGTTACTTATTGCCTTTATCTTGATATCTTTATCTACAACGGACAGCTTATTACAAAACATTATGACAAAAAAGATGACTTCCTATTTCCTTTTGTTAATTATCCGTTTTTGGATGTGGGTTTTCTTAGTCCTCGTTTTATGATGGTTATATATCTCAACTTGTTCGATTCGCTCGTGTATGTAGCAACGTTTGTTATGTTAACCAGGATTTTCGATGCCACAAGCTAGTCAAAACATTTTGAAAAACATGTTTTCATCGAAAATATAATTCAACATGCAGACATTTTATACCTTTAGGTATTTCAAATCTAACATGTCTACTATGCTATGGTAATAATTTATGCAATGCACCTACATGTCGGCATCAACAAACAAAACCTTTAAACATACTTATTGAGAAGAAATATAATAACGGTGCTTTTGGTTATATTCTGTTCTTATATGTTATGATGGTGTGATATGTCATGACAGATTATAATTGATTTTAATATCATGAAGACATAATCAGTTAAATTAATGTCTGGAGCTGGCATGTCACTAACTAATAGATGACCTTTTTTATTTATGTTTAATTGACAATTTGGTTAGTTTCTTTTGTTACCTATTCTGACATTGGACTCGGACTTTTTGTGAACTGAGTTTAACTATGTGTTGCTTTGTGTTTGTTTATTCTATATTGCCTACAGGAATAGGGAAGGGTTTATATCCCAATTTAACATGTTTAAGACCGCCACATTTTTTGCGCCTACCCCAAGAAAGGTGTCTTTGTGCTTTGAAATCTTGTATGTTTTTTGTTGTTTTCTTTTACATTTTAGTTCATTTATATTTCTTTGAGTTTAATGTGACGTACATTTTAACTAACATAGTACACATTTGTGTAGGGGCCAGCTGAAGCCTGCCTCTTCGTACGATAATTTACCATTGTGTTTTTTTATCTCTTTCTCTCATTTCATAGTTTTATTCTAAATTTTTCATTTATCGTGATCCTCATGAAATAACAAGAGTTATCTGTTTTCAGGTACCTCATGTGGAATACGTTATAATACAAAACAAGTGCACTGTGATGACCATAGTCAATGCATATATGAGTATCAGCTCTGCGATGGATTGAGTCAGTGCCAGGACGGATCAGATGAACAAGAAGATTTCTGTACAGGTGCGGCAAAACATTATACATATGCATATACACCTGGTGTAACTAGTTGATTTGACTTTTTTTTTTAGCATAGATACCCTTTACTGATCGTCATGCTTGTCTTTTGTTTGAAAAATTTAATTCGTATATGTCATATAGCAATTATAATTACTTGGTGAATAACACCTTTCGAAAATTTTGTCTTATTTTTAGAAAAGAAATGATTAAATCTTTAAACACAATAAAAAAGAAAATGAAAAAAAAAACAAAAAAACATGCCATGTCATCTATATTTTGTATAAACTGTGTAGATTGAGCAAAAAAAAATACCGCATGTAAGTGTAAAAAAGAAATAGGGAAAACTTATGATAGGGTAGCCATAACCATTATAAATGTTTCGTAATAACATGCTTCATTTTAGAGTATCAGTGTCGTGACGAATATGTTAAATGTGCTGATGGTCGCCAATGCATATAGAACCCTGTAGTATGTAATGAATACATTGCATGTAACGATGGTTCAGATGAAAGCGAGGCTACCTGTAAAGGTAAAAATAAGACAACTGACATTAGTTCAGCATTAAAAGATCATTAGCTTCAACATGTTCAAGATATAAATACAAACTGAAATTTATTTTTTTGTTCAATCAAAAATGAAAGGGATATAGTTAAAACATAATTCGCTTTTATCAGCCACATTGGTTAAATTTGGTTGAAAAAAAGAAGAAACGTCGATGATGAATTATTCATTTGTGTGTGAATAATTCGACCTCATCTAATCCATATTCATGTGACCTTCATTTTAACTGAGCTAGAGGTAGGTTACGTATGTATTCAGCTCTTAAATGAAAATACAAAAATTGTCAACTTTGGAGGTGACATATATTGATTTACCATTTGATTGACTGAGTCGATCTACAAAAATTCAATCTTATTAAGGTAAAAACAATGATCAATACACTTTTTATCTGCAATATGAAATTAAACGGACGTAGAAAAATCCAATTGCACGTGGTCGGGATCCATTTTTTTTTAAATTTATGTCTGTATCCGGTTATATGACCGTTGTCAGTCTTCAGAGTTAATCTCGATGACTTCTTAGATGACGTCTAGACAATAGTACGCACAAAATGTTACTATTTATTATCCATTTATTATCACTGGACTAGTATATATTTGTTCAGGGGCCAGCTGAAGGACGCCTCCGGGTGCGGGAATTTCTCGCTACATTGAAGACCTGTTGGTGACCCTCTGCTGTTGTTTTTTTATTTGGGCGGGTTGTTGTCTCTTTGACACATTCCCCATTTCCATTCTCAATTTTATTGTGAATTGTTAATTTTCTGGTAATCTGGATATACGTTTTAGAATGATATCAACTAAAAATGAGAACTCCATCGAATCGGTGAAATTAACACAAAATATGACATATTCCATCATTAATCATTTGCGGTTTGATTCCTCTTGAGGTACTTACATATACGACAAAAATTCTTCAAATTATGCATGAAACTTATTAAACTGTTATAAACAAAATTTTCGTTCTCCCAATATTTAGTATTACTGCCTAATATTTGATTGACACTTTGACGAATTGATGAAATGTTTCAGTGACTGATTTGAAGAACACATTCGGGATTCAAAACAGCAAAAATATAGCATAACACACACTGAAAAGCCTCAAATAACTCACAAAGTATTATATTATAGCTATCCAAAATTCATAACATTAGAAAGCATTCATAAAAAGTAATAATCAATTAAAGTATACATTATTATTAAAGGGCCAGCTGAAGTCAACTTTCGTGTGCGTGATTTTCTCTCTGATTTGAAAACTCGTTGTTGGCTTTGGACTGTTTCTGTTCTGTTGTCGGGTTGTTGTCTCTTTGACGCATTCCCCATTTCTTTTCTCAATTTCATTATCTATTCTGAAAAAATACACAGAAAAAGGAATTGATCTTGGTTATTTTATAAACTAGTAAAGATGAAAATGCTGATTTATTTGTACATATTAAGATGAATTCAACTAAACTTTATCTGAATGTAACTATTTTGATTGTTGGGAATTGTTGAGTTACACTAAATGTGTACCTTAGTGTGTATGTATTAAGAAAACAACAATTGTGTGTCCTACATTTCGATTAAAGTTTGTCTTAACGAAGCTTAATGTTTCAAAAATTTAATCACTTTAAATGAAACACTCTTTTTGTATGATTCTCAGCTATAATTCTAATTATTTTTAAACATTATTTGCTTTTCTTTTTATATTTCATTGATCACACAACATTCGCAAGAAACTATCACAATTAATTCATTTAACAGGGCGCCCTTGTCGATAGGTGCATTGTGCTGATGAGACCTAATGTATATTTCTTTGGGAACAATGTGATGGAAAAACAGTTCATTGTCGTGATGGATCTGATGACCAAGAGAATATGTGTAGAGGTAAGAGACTAAACACATGTTGATGAGATTATTGTGTCGTTAATTCAACGACAGCATCAATTATCACAAGTTTTAAATTTCAAACGCCACGTTTTAACCAAAAGTCAACCATTATCATCTCAAGTAAAACTGTATAAAACAAAATACATCAATTAAATAAACTGTTAAGATTCAACGACGTATATCTATAATGTTATTGACTTCATAATCAACATTTGACGAAGGCTTACCTTATGCTTTTAAAAGAGAGGCAAAAGATATCAGAGGGACATTCAAAGTCGTAAGTCGAAGACAATTTGACAACACCATTGCTAAAAAGGTAAAAGACCAACAGACGAACAGACAAATAAAAGTACACAAAACACAACATAGAAAACTAAAGACTAAGCAACACCAACCTCATCAACACTGGTGGTGATCTCAGGTGCTCCGAAAAGGTAAGAAGATTCTACTCCAATTTAATCGTTATACATTATGCTGTTATTTCTTAAACTCAAAACAATTAAAATGATACAAAAACATTGATCAATGGAATAGCCGAATAGAAAAGCATTTAAAAAAAAGGATTTCGATAAGTGAATGCGAAACAGTTCTAGTGGCAAACCTATAATTGGTTGCGGTTCTGTTAAATAATACTTTCGTCTAACGGTAGGAAATAATTGATTTCCTAGTTTTAAATAATTATAATAACGAGAGAATATGAGGCCAATTGTAAACTCCCTAAAAATGAAGAATGAAATAACATTAACGGTTTACATTAGAATTTAACATAGGTCCTGCAATCACCAATTTCCACTAGATCTTTTTTCTATCCTTTTAAGATCATAAACTACAGATATATATTAATTTAAAAAATGAGAATTTATAATAGTTTTTAATTTTAATTTTCAGATTGCACGTGTACATATCCAGACGTAAAATGTGCTGATGATTTACAATGTTTTTTATATCATCATCTGTGTGATGGGAAGCGAGATTGTAATGACGGATCAGATGAGACATTTAATGTCTGTAAAGTTGGTATATCCTAACTCTTCAAGTGATACACGAATAATTCGTGTAATTTTTTAATAATTTACCATCAAAAACTTTCAGGAAAATTCACGTGAATAATTGAATTTATGATTTTATACTGCACTTACCAAAAGTTGATCATCGCAGTATCGCAAGGAAAGGATTTGAAGAAAGCTTATATAATGAAATATGATTCGGGATTTGTAAATTTTATCATTACATTTTTTACGCAAAGTTGTGAACATAGGCACTTATATTATGTAATTCAATTTTATCTTTCAATCTTTGCAACAGATTGATTTAATGACCACACTTTTGTTCTGCCGCACTTGACATTGTTTTCTTTATTACAGCCAGACATTGTGGATGGAGAGAACGGTCCTGTGATAATGGGAACTGTGTTTACATCCATCAGTTCTGTGACGGAAAGGATGATTGCGGAGATAACTCTGATGAAAAAGAACCCTGTTTTCGTAACAATTCCTGAGCACATGTGCTTAAAAGAGGGATGAAAGATACCAAAGGGATAGTCAAACTCATAAATCTAAAACAAACTGACAACGCCATGGCTAAAAATGTAAAAGACAAACAGAAAAACAATAGTAAACATGACACAACATAGAAAACTAAAGAATAAACAACACGAACCCCACCAAAAACTAGGGGTGATCTCAGGTGCTCCGGAAGGGTAAGCAGATCCTGCTCCACATGTGGCACCCGTCGTGTTGCTTATGTGATTACATAAATTATCTTTTTTATAACTGAATGAATCTTTATTGCATTAGCAACAAGATTGCTTTAGCATAATACAATATACATATATGACAAATATGACAGAATACAGAGAACAATTAAATAAATTAAATAATGCAGAGATAACTTATAATAATATGAGTAATATATTAACTGATAATTTGCAATCTTACTTTCCATGCAGCTTTTAGATAATTACATAGATTTTTAGTTAATCTTTTTGACCCAGCTTGTAACAGAAAAATTAGCTTTCGTGTATTTGGCCATGAACAATAATACTTTGGCAAAAAATTACATCTAAGTGTTCTATATACAGGACAAATCAACACAAAATGATATGCATCTTCAATATTATTCATTTTACAACATCTATAACTATTATAATACGTTAATGTACACAACACTATAACATCTCACAGTTATTTTACTAAAATTAGAAATTAAAGAATGATTATATGTTAACACTAACTTGTATCACGTTTCACCGCAACACGATAGAACCTATAATACACATTTTATAATATGTATACAGTTGTTTGTTGTGTGTTAACATACGTATGTCCCGTTGTATGCTTTGTCTGATTTGCTTGTGTACAAAACTTTTGGACGAACGAACACAAAAAATACGTTATGTCAGACATAGGTTAGAGTCATCAATATAGATTTGATGATCGCAATTAAGAGTTGGTTGACAATTAATGACCCATATCGTATTACATATGACTTTGTTACCTTTCCACGTTCTCCACGTACAAGACATTTTACATTGCTTCAATTGTTTATGAATGGGAAAAATAATAGATGTCTATGGTGAAGCAGGCAACTCTTAATCTTTCGAAGCGCCTGCCGTCTCTATGGTTTATATTTGAGGATACTCTATCTGAGGTTTAGTTTTTCAGTGTTATTTGATATTTGTTTTGTTTGTTTTTTCCTGTTTTCCTTGTTTTTTACGAAAAAATATTATATATATGGAACATATCCGCCATCATTAGCTAGATATGGTGTCCGTAAATTTTTACGAAGAATTGATTTCAGATTCACAATTTGAGACTGTTATATTTGTAGGTAAGTAGCTCCATTGTGAACATTGACAATCTATAAAGGAAATGATTGTAAGAAATACAAGCCCTTGAAGATCTTATCAAATGCGAGGTATTTACTCCGTATGCAGACGCCGATTTTCATAAATAAAAATTGAAAATTCATAATAAGGAAGCTAAAATAATCTTTTTTTAGTATACTTTTGTTTCAATCGAGCTTTTCAAAAGTCAATTTATGAGGCGGCAAACTTAGATAAAAATCCACACTCTTAAATATCGTATCATCTAGAAAAGTATACTCCGTATGCAGGCGTTACTGGACTGGTTATATATAAAAATAGAAAATTCACGAAAACAAGACTTATTATTATTCTTTCATTATAATTGCAATGAATTTGCTACAAGCAATTCCATTTTAATACTAACCTATTGAAGCAAATGATGCTATATTATGGATTCCATTTGATACGATAGGCAAGAGCTTGAATCTTATATAAGTCTGCTTCATATACAATGGAGAATGGAAATGGGGAATGTGTCCAAGAGACAACAATCCTACCATAGAGCAGACAACAGCCGAAGGCCACCAATTGGTGTGCAATGCAGCGAGAAACTCTAGCACACGGAGGCGTCCTTCAGTTGGCTCCTAAACAAATATGAATACTAGATCAGTCAGTGATAATGAATACTAAACTCCGAATTATACAAAGAAACTAAAATCTAAATTATACAAGACTTGACTTGGGGCAGGCGTAATGATGCGGCGGGGTAAAACATTTTTTTTCATATCTTGACTTTCACTTAGACATTTGGAGCCTATGAATATACACCTGACGTTAAACAGTTCTAACTGAAAAACGAGTTATCGCAAACTAGTCCAAACGTGATTCGCTCGATAAATCCGCTTTTCTTGCAATGTCTGTGTATTTTGAGATTATATAATTTCTAAATATACTGAATATTGTTATAAGATTAATCAAAGTACTTATCATAACATTTAAACCAAATACAAAAAAAATGTATTTGTTATATATGAATAGTTTACAGTGTATCTATAACTAGTTATCAAAAGTACCAGGATTATAATTTAGTACGCCAGACGCGCGTTTCGTCTACACAAGTCTCATCAGTGACGCTCATATCAAAATAGTTACAAAGCCAAACAATACAAAGTTGAAGAGCAAAGGGGATAACAATTCTCCTTTCTGTAATAAACTACAATGATGTGTTTATCAGGGAAAAAAATCCATTAAGAACTCCAAACTTTTCGGAAAACATATAATACGTTTAATGTACGCTTATGTTGCTATAAATATAGTTATATAATATGCCTCAAAAGAGACGTTATTTATGTGTTTATCATTAATTCAGGTGATGATCACAAGCTGTCTAGTTCTATTAAGAATAATTAAGAATATAAAACAACTAAAAACTGTTAATGACAATTACAGATCTAAACATAGTTTTGAATCATATATCCATTAATAGTGAATTAAGCGATTAATTATGCATTGAAGAGTTGGCCTATGCCTTCAAACAGAGAGAAAATGGACATTTGAAGTGTTCAATCACTTTCATAGTGACAATTAAAATTTCATTATATATAATTTCTATCAATTAAAATTATAGCTATTATACAGTTTTTTTGGCATATGTCACATTTTTTTATGACCGAGAAATAATTGAACAAATGTATGATTATCTATGAATGAAAAAAGGCGTTAAAGATGTATGCATGTGAACATTTACAACGGAGTTGAAATGAAACAATGAAATACAATGTGTTATTCTACGTCGTATGGATCTAGTAAAGAGTTGTCTCAATGGAATCTTACCTCATTCCTTTATTTTCTATTGAGGCATCTTTCCGATTCGTTGCCGATACTACCAACAAAAACTAAATATATAGGTTATGACTTGTCACTTCTAATTGAAAAATAAAAATTTACATCATTAAAAATAGTATACGATAGTCTACATTAATTGAAAATAATTGACATTTAAATGTAACACTGCTTGCCATTTGAAAGCACAATATTACGTTGTAAATATATATATATTTATATATTCCTATACTAGAACACACCCGTGATATCGCGGGTCCGTGACTGAAACAAAGTATATAACTTTGCGTAAGCCTGCTTTTAGTATTGATATTGTCATCTGATAAAGTCATGCCGATTATAAGGTGCACAGTTTTCTCTGCTTGCAAACACTTTTTGTTTGAACCCGTCGACCTGGAACTTTTTGGTAATATTATTTTTTTATCAACAGCATTATCCCATATTAGATATAGATAACCGCTGTTTTACGTCATACCGGCTAACAAATTGAAAACTGTACCTATACGCCTTGTTTTAAGTCAAGATTTTTAGTATTCGTATTGTCATCTTAGAAAGTCATATTGATTAAAATACTACAATAGGAAACAATGTGACAATGATTGAATTTAGTAGTGTCAACTCTGTGATTATGACCCGTGTATATAGCAAAATCCTAAATACGCCCGGTTTGGTGGTGCGCCTGTCAGATGCAGGACGTACAGATAAGGTAAAAGGTAACAGGTAAATATATTATTAGTATCGGTACAGGACTCGACCTGGAATTTCCTTATTATTGGCAATATTAATTACGTGGAAAACAAATGGGTCTGGAGTGGTGTAATTTTTAAACAACAATATTGTACTATACTAGCACTGTATATACTATATATACTATGTACTATATATAAACTTGCATTCTTTGATTCATCGTGTGTACGTGATGACGGGTGACAAATTGGACCTCGTTATTTTAGTATTATAGATATAATCAGGTCTTTCCACCTTTCCGTGGAAAGACCTTTAGATTTTGTTCTGATTATTATTTTTTTTCTCTTCCGCCTCATTTTTTTCTTGCGTAATATTGATGTTTCAAAAGATGTCGCTTAGATATTTTGAATATGATATCATATATTTTATACGCTTTTACAATTGACAACGGTGTAACCAAATACTTCATGTTGTAAGAGTTATCTCCCCAAACACTGATTTTCATGTGGCCCCTCTCCTTCGCAACCGTAAAAGATTACGACAAAATTATTTTACCAAATTGCTCGTTACATCTTTTGGATTAGGATTTTAATTTTGACCGAAGCTATCCAGAGACTCCATATGAAAATAAATCTATATCATGATAAATATTCGATTCCATTTTTAGGTACTGTTGATTTATTTATTTTCGTGGCCACCAATTTTCGAGGTTGAAGAAAATTTAGCATGTTCGTGGACATTTAGTTTCGTTGTTTTTTTAAGTCATATATACAAACCGTTAGAAAATGTGTCATTAGTTGAACATTTAATTTTGTGGCTCACCTTTAAATGTCTGTACCAAGTCAGGAATATGACAGTTCTTGTCCATTCGTTTTTGATGCGTTTTGTTATTTAATTTTGCCATGTGATTATGGACTTTCCGAATTGATTTTCCTCTGAGTTCAGTATTTTTGTGATTTTACTTTTTACCCACGAAAATCGGTATGCAACGAATAATAATGAATCCACAGTATATTGTTAATTATCACAGGCCGGTAACCGACAATTTCATTAATGCCTAAATCCGTACAATGTAGTGGATTTTTAGGATACTAAGGGAAGAAGAAATGCTGATTCGAATCATGATATATGTTTTTATAGTGACACAGATATAGATAACTTTGAAACTAGAATTTATAACAAACTTTCTATTTTTGAGCTGACATGTTACGCGCGTGCATGTTCATGCTATAAGAAGTTCATAAATAGGGAACTTCACCTTACAAATAAAATTGTTTAAAAAGAGTAATCAAGAATCCCGACTGAAACAAGCACATGTTTAACGGTCACCATCACAATTGACTGACTGATACGAACGAAAGACCAGTTTCTTAACTTACTGGCCATGACAGTATGTTATGCGCGTTTTAAATCTGTAATGTTATCGATTGTGTCCTATTCTTTGAATAACTATGTTTACTGATTTTAAATTCGCCTAGCTTGTAATGCATTGCATGAGACGATTTAAGCGACGATTCATGGATTCTTTCTCGCTCTTTTGAAATATTATGCAATATCTTCATGGTTTGCTCGTCACCATTTTTGTTGCTTCTTTAGCTATTGTCATCAATTACAAAATATGGAGAACTGGCATGTCTTTGTTATTGCAGTAGAAAATTGTAATTTATAATGTAGTAAAAGTAACATTTGCTTTGTAGAATTTTCAATTATGCTGTAGGCCACATAACTGTAAAATTTAAGGTATTTTCGACCGACGATGTATGGCATCCAAGCCATAACGAAAGACCATTAGAAATATTCAAAATTAATAAAGAAAAACAAGTACTTCCATTAGGATTTCCCGCACTTGTTGATCAACAACTCGATCATGATTTCGTGAAAGACCTAAAGAGGTATGTCTAAAGTTTACAAGTATATATATTTTGGATATTTTAAAGTTACACATGCAGTGATATAGCTGGTCGATGAAATATTACATGTTGACTGAAGACGTTCGTGTCATCAACAAGATAATTACTATTTAAATCCTTTCACGTCCATTCTATTCGCTCTCATTGTCTTGTACTGTGAGGACGCAGTAAAAGTTCGTCCGCGTCTGAGGTGTAAGCTCTTCTTTTTTTTTACAACAGTGATGTATAATTTTCTTGAGATAACTTAAGTGGGCTATTTTATATTCATTCTATCGGTGGGATTGTGTTTATTTGAATTGTTATGTATGCAGATCTCGAGATATTTGTCCTTTTCGTAATTTTTGGTATCTAACATCTTCATGCGCCAATTGTTGTTTAAATGTTTGATTTGTAATTTTTTTTGTAGATATGTCCCAGCATGCACTACGATGTTTTTAATATGACCCCGTTATAGTTTTACCGGGACATGACCGTCTGTCCTCAAAATTAGTTTCTATTCTTTTACTTTAGTTTGTTCCAACGAAATGTTATTGTACTTTACAAAATGCTTTATCGCCACCGACAATAGCACAGAACAAGCTTGAAACTGGGTGGTGTCACTTTTACCGTTCTAGAGTTATGTCCGTTTATAAATGGACAAACATGTCATATCTATCGTGTCCGTTCCCTACCTTTAGTTTGCCTCATAAAATGTTATGAAACTTAAATACAATGTTTATAAACCTGGGTTGGTGTTATTTATGGGAATCCTGTATCTGCATATGGAGGTTTACTTAGACATGCATATTAACAAGTGGGGCATCTGTAATCCATAGACACATTATCCATTTTTACTGGAGTTTTGTTAATTGAAAGAAAGTTATTTGTTTATTTATCATTTCATATTAGTTTAATGAGTAGATATTAAGCTTGGGTCACATATTCACGATTTTTACACGTTCTTGTTCTTTTGAGTATCTATACATGCAATGCTATTTCTTTGTTTCATGTTTTGGAATAGCGATTCCTTTCTTAAACACTGTAACACAATTCAATTCACAGTTTAATAGCTTAAAAAAAACTTTTTAAACCTTTGAAATGTATTACAACATTACGAATAGTGTCATATCTTCTTAGTATTTTTATTTTTTGAACTACCGGTAATAAAAAAATGCGTTAATGCAATTATTACTTCTATCTTTACTTTGTTTTTAGATCGGTTGAGAGAGACTTCAAATTGGCCAACTCTTCAGAAGACAGAATGAATTGGTGGAAGAAATTTATGGATCAACCAATCATTCCACCAACTAAACCAGACACACAATGGCCATTAAACAATCTTAGACCGTATAGACATGATGCAAGTAAAGCCATGTTAGGCGAAAAAGAACAGCAACTTATGGACAAATACCTAATGAAAAGGAATAAGTTCAAGGAGGTGATTACACATTTAGGGGGTTCTTCATTTTAAATGACAGTTTATTTGGTCAGCAAACACTTTTCGGATCTGTCCGATACTAAATTCCTGTTTGCGGATACCTAGATATCTTTAATGTGTTAAAACTTTTGCAATTGTTTGTCACATTTTCAAGTAGTACTAACTTAGATGGATTCATATATACATAAATGTGTCAGATGGGTGATATGTGTAAGCACTTGAACTGTTTGTTACCTATGTACATATGTATCAGTTTGTGAAATGGATTTGAAATATTTTTTACAACGTTGTGTAAGTACTTATGAATTGAATCACTTCATTTTTCACAACGTTGTGTAGGTACTTATGAATTGAATCACTTCATATATATGTATTTGGTTAGCACTTTGGCAGTCATGAGTAGTATAATTTGTATAGGTATTCGGGCACAGGTCAATGTGTTTGCATTATTGTTGCATTGACATGTAAATATAATTTCATTTAAGAAATATAAAAAGAGCAGATCAAATATATATATCATTGGATTTAAACAAACATCCTAAAACAAAGCAAAATATTTAACTACAGTATGGTTGACTTCTACTTAATTGAGATGTTTCAATCTTTATACTAATAAAACCGAATGGTACATATAGCCTTGAAAGGAATGTACAGTGAGCTGAAACCAATATTTATTCAGAATTTTGTTTATAACACATAATGTTATATTGGGGATTACTACAAGGATTTTACAGGCGCTTTTAATGGAAATGGGGAATAATAAACTTTCACGACTATACAAAATCAAATCTTATTTGAAGGTTTATACTAACCAAGTAGAAGTAGGAGCAGCAAGAGGTACCCACCAGGACAGAAGACGGTATATAACAGGAAAAATGGTTGTGATCAAATTGGCAGAATTAAATGCCAAGGTTAGGAAAGTTATAAAATAAGATGGAGATATTTTAACTGTGGAACAGTTCAAACAAGATGGGAACAAATTTATTCCAACAGGTGAAATGGAAAATTATGACATTTTTAATTGTTTTCCGGGGTCGTTTGATCTGACGAAAAGTGGAAACCTACCACAAAACGAAAAAGTCAGATTAGATTTGAATGGATTAAAAATTCAATCAAATATTGAATATTTTGTCGTTTAAATATTATAGATGTTTTATATGTCTTATTATTTATTGATAATTTTGACATTTGTTAGTTGAATACACAACATACCGGTACTTTATCCTGGCCTTTTTAACCAATACTATAGTAGTATATAAATGTTGGTTAGTACGTATAAGTAAGGATTTGTATAGTGACACTATACAAATCCTGAGTATCAGCAAAACATTCATAACATTGATGCTGGTGTGAATAAGATAAAGAAATGTAAAGTGAGACTTTAGGTACTCAAAGTGTAATTGTATCTTTAAGGTAGCGCTACAGTCAAAATTTGTATTGACTCGAACTATTAGTCTTTAAAGATATATTTCTACAAAACAACTCACTGAATTTTTAAAATCTTTAACTTTAAATTTTAAAGCTGACGTATTATTCTTATTCCTTCTTAATCTATAGATAAATTCTTTATTGGTTTGTTTATTCTTAAATTATAGCTCATTGATTGCCTAAAACGTGGTCTTCCAACTTGGATGAAAATGGTACATTCAGGTCAAATAGCAGTAAAAACAAAATTTCAAAATTTAACTAATTATAAACTGGCTACAAAACTGTGTCTCAGATTTTGATATATGCCTCCAGTGTAGGTGATATATTGATTTAACTTGATGGGTGCCAATTTCATTTCACCTTTCATCTTTGGACACCTATACTTTCTTCAGTTTACTTCTAAATTATCCCAAAACTGGGACACGGCATTGAAGAAACCAAAAGGGGTACCCATAAAGAATGTGACCTATCGAATTAGACTACATGTATTTACCGGGTTTGTTATAACATAAGAAACACGACGGATGCCACATGTGCAGCAGGATCTACTTACCTTTCCGGAAAACCTGAGATCATTCTCAGTTTTTGGTGGGGTTCGTGTTGCTTAGTCGTTAGTTTTCTATGTTGTGTCTTCTGTACTAGTATTTGTCTGTTTGTCTTTTTCTTTTTCTGGTTGTCTTTTTCTTTGTTAGCCATATACATAATAATAGCGTTGTCAGTTTATTTTCGATATATGACAGTCCTTCTGGTATCTTCCTCCCCTCATTTACATTTAAAGATCACACAAAAACATCAAACTGCAATTTACTTAGACATCTAAGTCCCAGGTAAGGGTGAGGATTTGGGATTCTGGCCAGCTAACATGTTTAACCCAGTCACATTATGTTTGTATGTGCCTGTCCCAAGTCAGGAGCCTGTAATTCAGTTGTTGTCGTTTGTTTATGTGTTACATATTTGTCTTTCGTTCATTTTTTAAAATAAATAAGGTCGTTTGTTTCCTAGTTTGAATTGTTTTACATTGTTATTTCGGGGCCTTTAATAGCTGAATATGCGGTATGGGCTTTGTTCATTGTTGAAGGCCGTACGGTGACCTATAGTTGTTAATTTCTGTGTCATTTTGGTCTCTTGTGGAGAGTTGTCTCATTGGCAATCATATCACATCTTCTTTTTCATATCGTGTGTTGTTACCAACTCTAAATTTAGTTTAGATTTGTCATGTTGTATAGGTTCAAGGGAGAAGTAATCTTTTAGTCTTTTTATTAGACTGAAATACCAAACATCGCTGTAGATGCATATTTCAACTTTCAAAACAAAAGATGTGAAGTTTTTTTAACATGTTTAATGTATTGCGCAACAAAGGGACAGTATATGAAATAAGTTTGGTCAAATCTTTCATTTCACTCTTACAGCAAGCTAGATTCAATCCATATGCGTGTAGGGTTTTGAAAATGCTATTGACTTACACCGCTGTGGAAATCATACTTTTTTCGGGAAACATGTAGATGTCCTTATTTATTCTAAATACATGGCTATTTACACACCTTTTACTCTTTCAGTTGATCAAAATATTTCTTATAAAAAACAATCACATACTCTTTATTGTCTGGGGTATAATATTTAATCAAAGTTCTCAGTTTAAAAAAAAATGTCGACTCAAAGATTATGTCTCGCCTGTTGGAAAATAATTCAAGTTAATACAAACTGATGGACAGCAACATTTCTAATCAGTTCAAAGTTGCTGGACCATGAACTTGTTGGCAATTCTCAAACTGAAATGTGAAAATTGCTGACTAGTCAAACAAACTGGACCATGGCCTAAGGGACAGTGGCTCACAAAACCTCGCCACACTTGCACTAACAGCATTAAAGCTTCATACAAGGAGAACAACAATTATTTTACAAGACAAAAGAGAAAAAAATATAATCTGAATTATTTAAAGCATGATCTGCTTTTCCACCATAATAATGACCCAAAAAACGGAGAAAAAACAGAGCATCCCCTTTCACAGCCAAGTTGATACAATATAGTACTTAAAAACTGGCAATGCTGCTTCGACCATAGAAACAATTCACTTGTGTTTACCGTCTTGCAGTAATATTTTCATTGTAAAGTTTATTATATTATATCTAGATTGAATAGTAAGTTTTAAATCACATTACAAATGATCCATAGGGCGTATTAAGGAGACCTCTGAGGAGCCAAATATTTCTACAATTTAAACATTTTTATTAAACCTGAAATTTGGTTTTATGTAACTGTATGAAGGTTACTGATGAAGAACAAATAATGTGGTAATGCACTTCTTTTTTTGCTTCCGCCATTTTTAAGAAACCTTTTTTCTCCCATTTTTCATCATCGTGAAAAAACTGCAATTTCACAATTCAACTTTGTTTATACTTTCACTAGAGATGAAGTTAACCAATCTGAATTAATGTAACTAAAAAAAACTATAGGTTTGTTTCAATATAAGAAAATTTCATACAATTGTATTGTGATTTCGTTAAATTGCCCATGCTGTCGGTTTTGTAAATTAGGGATTTAATCCTTTTCTTTAAAGAACACAAACATATTATTTCAACTTCTTCATTTCTTTGTTATGAATGATTGTACAATACATATCTGCGAATTTGAAAAGAAAAATTGATATAGAATGTACATATTTTTGGTAAAATCCTATCCTCGTACCCTCACATATTTTCTCAATCTTTTGGCTGATGACACTTAAAAATGTACCAGATTGTTTATGAAATTTGAAAAGCGTATTAAACTACTTATTGTAAGTTAACAATGTTTTCTTAAAGTATAGTTTAATTATAATACTTGTTTTATATTCATTGATATTTTCGATTTGTATTACCTGTTTTTTTTAAATAATTCTCGACCGAGATTTCACAAGACTGAAACCTCAGAAGATAACAACATACATCAGAAAATGAATATTTAACTTTAGTGTGGTTAGGAAAATAGGATGCAAACTTACAACTATTTGCAGCAATGATACTATTTTGTCGCTATAAAAATCAGTTGATGCATAGTTTAATACTTTTCTTGTCGTATAAAAAATCCATGATGTCAGATTTGTCAAATTCAATTTAAAAATTATAATTCTCATAGGTGTATTAAACGACCTAAAATATGCGTCATCTACGATATGAATCAGGAATAAGGGGGTTTATTTTTTGCAATGTTGCATGCCGGCACTATTTAACTGATTTAATGGCATATGATCTGCTTGCTGTTAGAGATCTTACAGTGACCTATATATGCTTACATAAAGTGCTGTGGTAATTTGTTTATTTTGCAAAATATCTAAACAGATGTACAATGTCGTTAAAATTTGGTTTGCACCAGCACTTTTTGTAATTATCCGCGCATATTTATTTTTTTTAGGGAATCTTTGTACATATAAAGATTTTGAGTGCAATCTATATATATACAACTCGTCTAAACATCAATCCAACAATGTCAGAACTGTACATTTTCTTTCGCAAATTGTTTGTTTTTCCCACGCCGGGATTGGAACCCTTGCTACTGAGATATCGTGACACCAAATCGCCTGCACTGTGACCGGCGCGCTAGACCACACAACCATCTGGGTTTCATTAAAGGTGTATGTATATATTATATATATATTATATTATAAGTCAATAAAAATATATATATATCATAAGTCAATATATATATATATATATATATATATATATATTATAAGTCCATAAAAATATATATATATATTATAAGTCCATAAATATATATATATCTATATATATTATAAGTCAATACAAATATATATATATTATAAGTCAATAAAAATATATATAATACTATAAGTCAATGAATATGTATATATATATATAGAAAAGGGAAGATGGCAAAACATTGCCCGAAATGAAAGAACATGTTCGTTATGTAGTTCCGGTGAGATAGGCGACTAATTTCATTATTTCTTTTGCTGTTCGCATTTGAAGAACGAAAGACAATTATTTCTACAAATTAAGTTTTCAAATAATCCAAATATGTTTTCATTTTGCTCATTACTTAATAGTAACAAAACAATCTATCTTAAGGAAACTGTGTTTATTTATTAAGTGTATTAATAAAACGAGTTTGTCCCTCCATGTAAATGTAATCGCATACGCATCTTATCGATCATTTTTCCTTCTTATATCATTAATTCTACATGTTACTATCTATCTATCTATCTATCTATCTATCTATCTATCTATCTATCTATCTATCTATCTATCTATCTATCTATCTATCTATCTATCTATCTATCTATCTATCTATCTATCTATCTATCTATCTATCTATCTATCTATCTATCTATCTATCTATCTATCTATCTATCTATCTATCTATCTATCTATCTATCTATCTATCTATCTATCTATCTATCTATCTATCTATCTATCTATATCTATCTATCTATCTATCTATCTATCTATCTATCTATCTATCTATCTTATATCATTAATTCTACATGTTACTATCTATCTATCTATCTATCTATCTATCTATCTATCTATCTATCTATCTATCTATCTATCTATCTATCTATCTATCTATCTATCTATCTATCTATCTATCTATCTATCTATCTATCTATCTATCTTATATCATTAATTCTACATGTTACTATCTATCTATCTATCTATCTATCTATCTATCTATCTATCTATCTATCTATCTATCTATCTATCTATCTATCTATCTATCTATCTATCTATCTATCTATCTATCTATCTATCTATCTATCTATCTATCTATCTATCTATCTATCTATCTATCTATCTATCTATCTATCTATCTATCTATCTATCTATCTATCTATCTATCTATCTATCTATCTATCTATCTATCTATCTATCTATCTATCTATCTATCTATCTATCTATCTATCTATCTATCTATCTATCTATCTATCTATCTATCTATCTATCTATCTATCTATCTATCTATCTATCTATCTATCTATCTATCTATCTAAAGTCAATAATTCAATACACAGGAAATAAATCTAGTGAACATAATTATCTAATATAAGGAGTATAATATTAATTAATTTGAACTATGAAAACGATTTGACATTTATTGTTTTGTAAACATGTACATATTTGTGATGAATATTATGAGAAAAGAATCTAGCAAAAGTCATTAATAGACCAAAAATTACACTGAGGTCAGTATAACATTTTTATATGATAATCTGAAAAATTATATCTTGATATTATTCATAATTATTATAAAATAAAAACAAAGTTTAGTTCATATTCCCAATACTTTCCTTTATCTACATGATATGATAAAATTCCTTTGCCGTTCATAATCGTATATGTTTTGATAACCTTATAGCCAATAGTTTTCGGAAAATCTACTTTCCTTTTCATGGGATACTAGTACTATTTAAATATATGTATAGAACGCCATTACTAACAATGACAACTGCCCTTTCCTCGATACTGATATCTATATCACTAACGGAAAGCTTAATACAAAATATTTAGATGAAAGAGATGATTTTTCATTTCCTATCGTTAATCATCCATTTTTGGATGGTCACGTTCCCTTGTCACCATTTTATGGTGTTTATATTATCTCAAATTGTACGATTTGCTCGTGTATGTAAAAAAAACGTATTAGATTTTAGCGAGATAAATTTATGTATTACTGAAAAATCATTACACCAGGGTTTTCGATATCAAAAACTAGTCAAAACATTTTCTAAATGTAATAATCGGTACAAGGACATCGTTCGGAAATATAACTCAGCATGCAGACATCTTATACGTTCAGGTATTTCACATTAAATCTTTTATGATAATATTCTTTACAAAGCCAATTAATGTCAGTCATAGCCTTTAACACTGCATTGAAGACCCGATGGCCTTTGGCTGTTGTCAGCTCTTTGGTCCGGTTGTTGTCTCTTTGACACATTCCCCAGTTACATTCTCAATTTTATTTGTCGGCTCCTTGTTAATTTTGCTTGTTTATGAACTGTCGCAGATTTGTCTTCGTAATAAAGCATATGGGTCTAGAAGTCTGGATTCTCAGTGTATAGATGGGTTGGAATGGAAAATAAGAACAATAATCTATCTACGTTTTGTTATGTATTAAAAGCAAACAATTCGAATATTTAAAAAACTGGCAATATATATAACAGTGATCGTGGAATAAAGATAATTTGGTGCTGGGACCTGTAGTTTAATCTTTTTATGTCTTATTGCGAATACAATAAAGTTTCAAAGTTTCTTTCATATATTAAATGAAGCTGTCTCTTACAGCAAAACATTTGTTCAATCCCTTTAACAACTATATGTAAGCCACCAAGTTTAAATAAAGTCTATCACACACCAAAATGCATTGGTTATAGGTCAATATTATCAGCGTATATCTAGATATTTTTTAACGCTTTGTTCATTTACATGTTGAGTGCAATCAGTGTTTATATATGTATATCATCAAATGAGATGAATACTTCAATATCCGGAAGAAAAAAATTGGCACGCGAATTACTGTATTACATACTATGATAACATACCAGTTGTATTTACAATTGTTTACTTTTTGATTATATCATAGGTAGAACTTTTCCGAATATCTACTTTCACTTTCAAATGATCAATTGAAATCGACTCTAAGTGGTACATGTATGAAAAGGTATTCGTTTAATTCAAATATTTCAGTATAATGATATATTTGCTGGGCTAAGAATTTTACATTCCATATCTAAAAAAATCTAACTTATTAATTTACTTCGAGGAGGACATATGGTTAAATACATATCAGATGATATTGTTTGAAACACTTGTATATCAAAAGTTTGAAGTAATGCTTAACAAAATAAGTGAGAAAAATAACGATTTAAAAAAAATCATTTCCAGGATAGGTGAGATAAAACATAAAACAAAATGGATTGACTTCTTTAGAATTCAGCAATATAGTTGTCTCAGTTTAATTTGAATGATTATCTTTAGAACGAAATATCATTACTTTAACAATCTGGATTTCTTTCTAAAAAATCAACATCGTCATCACTGTCTTCATTGCTGTATCCGGCGAAATGATCCCTGTCCGAATGTTTAAGGATTCGGTGTTTTATTTCTCTATTTTCATTCATCATTTTTGAAGAACGATTTCTGAAACGTCTTACTATTCTTTTGAAGTTGGGATAGTCTTCGTCGTCAAAGAGATAAGTTTCAAGTTTTTCGTCATGTTCAGCTTCTTTTGCACTTTTACGACGCTTTAATTCTAAACGCAAGTCCTTTAGATTTGTACAATAAATATTGGCACAGTCGGTCATCAATCTCAAAGAAAGATTTGTATCTGTATCGTGGTACACAACATTGTACCCGATTAGTATTTGTTCATCGTAACGCGTAGCATATTCGGTTAGTAGTTCAGAACACTTGTGTCCAGGAGCAGTGCAAGGAATGAAATTAGAAAACATTACTAATACATATTTTTCCTTTTCTCCAAATTCCTTAATAAATTGTTCTTTCATAAGGGCTAAAAAATTGTTCGTAGGCTCCTTTTCTATTTTACTTGTGTATGAACCGTCGCAGATTTGTCTTCGTATTATACCATCTGGGTCTAGAAGTCTCGCTTCTCCGTGTATAGATGGGTTGGAATTGTTTAATAATAACACCAATCTATTAAACGATACCGAAAATTTATCATACTTCCATAAATATTTCAAATTCCAATCAAGACTGTCCCATTCTTTCTCGGCTTGCCTTATTACTTTTGTTTTCCTATTTGCTACTTCATTGTATGACATTATAACGGATATCAGAAACTGGTTTCTTGATTCCTTCAGAGTTTTATTTAGTTTCGTTAGAATACGCCAACCAAGGCCTCTAAGGAGATATGGAAAGTAAGCTATTGATTTAGCATCATAGTAACCATAAGGCAGTTCCATTATTCCTTTCCTGTATTTACCAGGATCCGTAGTACAATACCGACATTTGAACTAACTTTAGAATTATAGACCTTACCTCGGTAATAAATTTCAACAATAAAAGTTGATACACGTAACAAAACCGTAACTCACCGTTTAAATAAATTCAACTTCCTTAATGAATTTTAACCGATACAACAAAAAAGAGTGAAAGCATTTCACCACAATAAAATATTTTACATACTGTAGTTGTCATTTATTGATAAGCGATAACACATAATAAGGAAGTGATGTTTCAGATCTATCTTAGTATTGTTAGGTTCGTTCTCTATGTACATTAATGATAATTTAGATGAATAATTTCCTTGGCACAGGAAATCCAATGAAAAGCTATAGTTTCCTATTGGCGCTACACATAGGAAGATGTGTATGAATATAATCACAAAGTAACTCTATGTTGTAAATTTCGTCTTTAAAATATCCTAATCAGATGAGTAAATTATCATTCATGTGAACTTCGAATTCTTTGTGAAATATAAATTGTTCAACCGAAACATTTACAATGGCGAATATAACGCTATGTTAAATGATTATTGCATGAAACGTAGAATATTTCACTTTGATTTAACATCAGAAGAACCGCTAATTCTTTGAAAAACCCATGAAAATAGTAATACGACACACATAAAACTCTAATTACTACAAACAATTTACTTTAAATAGTTGTACCTGGTCTGCATTTAATTATCTTAAAACGAGACAAACAATGATAAAATCACGAACTACTTTTAAATGTTGATAATTTGTTTATATATAGGAATGATTATATGAAGCTATAGTTTGACTTTTCTATTTTTGTCATTGTGTCATTGGAATTTTTCAATTTGCACAATAGTGTCTAAGTGCCCAAGTGAGTGAGATACACCTCAATTTATGTTTATTATGTCACCCGATCGACAATGTAAAATTGATTGAAAGCAAAATCAACTACATAATTCATACTACAATTCTACACCAACGAATGGAGTTTAGCAGACAATACCTGCAAACTGTAAAAAAACCAGATTCGTAGTAGGGGACAGACACCTTAGAAGAAAGTGTTGGAATAAAGAAAAACATTTAGCATAAGGAAGTGATGGGACAATTTAACATGTTTAACATAAGAACAAACTTTTACGGTACTTTTCTATTCCAAATTCATGTATTTGGTTTTGATGTTATATTTGTTATTCTCATCGGATTTTGTCTAATGCTTAGTCCGTTTCTGTGTGTGTTACATTTTAATGTTGTGTCGTTGTTCTCCTCTTATATTTAGTGCGTTTCCCTCAGTTTTGGTTTGTTACCCCGATTTTGTTTTTTGTCCATAGATTTACGAGTTTTGAACAGCGGTATACTACTGTTGCCTTTATTTAACTTCAGGTGTACAGTGCTTGACTTCATAACTGTGCATAGCACAATATATACAAATATGAAAAAAAGATTGCATGCTAGCATGAAGTCCAATTTCAACTAATGAAAAGATTTTTTGTACCATGCACCCTGTCTAAGAACAAGTATCGGTAGGACGTTTGACAAAAAGATAATATCCTGGTTACTTCTAAATTATGTAATGAGGTATTGAAATGCAATCGATGTTAGTATCGAAAACGAGTATGTTATTAAGAACAGTACGATGATACAAAGGGGCATTCAAAACTCGACGACAAATTGACAACCTCCGATGAGAAAAAGAGGGCATAAAGGCAAACAGGTCTACAAAACATTACATAGTAAACTAAACACTAGGCTCCCTGACCCAGCTAAACACTGAGGGTAATCTCAAATGATGTAGACGGGTATGCAGATACTGCTCCACTAAAGCTAGTGGCACACATCATGTTGTTTCTGGTTATTATTTATCTAATGATACATGTCATTCGGTTCATTCCGGGAAAGAGGACTGGATTGTGGTAACGACCATTGGAACATATCTGTGGTCCTCTGTAACAAAGTAATTTCATAGCAGTCAACGAACTCGGATTTCAAAGGGATGACATCAACTTTACCAATCGGAACACTTGTTCAGTAGCATCATTATAAGCAGGAAATTATGATGGTAAACGCAAGGTCTGGAATATCGTATTAACTTAATAATCCTTAAGTTGGTTTTATTCAAAAATGTCGCAGTAACAGTAGGTTTATATGGGCCATATATTTAATTTACTAGCCCTATGAACATTATTACAGTAAAATACGAGTGTTAATAACTCATTTGTATATACGGGCTCAACAGTTTAGATTAATTGATATTCGTATCTATAATACAAACTAGTATTTATCTAATGTGGCTTGTGGTACTAGTAATCAAATCCATGATTCGATAATGCATTCTTTACCTTTGTCTGAAACAATTGTTTTATAAGGGTTAGATGGATAGACAGTGTGGTAGAGTAAAACGTCACCTGAATTGATAAAACTTTGTGAAACAATTTTCCCCAAGTATATTTTAACTTCAGAACAGTAAACGGATTTCGAAGAGGGGACATCAACTTTACCATTCGGAACATTTGGTTCAATAGCTTCTAACAGAGCAAGGACCGTAAAGCCCGTCAAGGTCATTACAAACTTCCAACAGCATCATCAATAGCTTCCTGATAAGCTGGAAATTATGATGGTAAATGCAAGCTCTGGAATATCTTAGTAACTTAGATAAGGCTTGTAAGTTGAAAGAGAAAAATATTTGTTCAAATGTGTTTTCTGGTATTGTATTTTGCTTTATTAGGGGATAGAGCTTTTACACTGGAAAAGAATGAGGAATTAAAAAATGTATCTTCTTCAAGATAAATATTTAAATCGTTGTTCCTATCGAAAACTAACAACATGACATTAAAGGTATCATCAAAAATATTTGTACTTGAGATGTCTTATTCATTATATGTTCATGGTTTTTTTAATGCTTTTGAAAATGTGCATCCAGTTCAATTAAAATGGTACCTTTAATGCTATTATTTAAGGTGAGGCAAGGGTGTGCCGTCCACTTTCAACGGTGTCCACCCAACTAAGAGGGTCCAGAACTAGGTTACAACGCGACTTTTCGCATCTAGGGTCGATTTATCTAACACTCAGGAATGCCATAACTATTTGCGTCGACCTTGGAGGGTAGAGTGTCTGATATTACGGTATGGCTTCACATTGTCCACTTTCGAGGGTAGATATGTACAATACTAGGACGTGACGTCGCTATTGGCGTCCTTATTAAGCAGTTTGAAGCTTCTACGCATTATATATGTTGTGTACAAGTTGTAATGTTGTACAAATTATAATTTGTACAGATTGTTTGTACAAGTTATCAGTGTTTTATGATCTGCTGAACACAAATTGATGATGCTAGCACAGTCTTTTGCTTCGCATATTTCTGTCATATTTTCACAACTTCATGAAACAGTCTAATGATCCGTGTAACACTTATCAATTCAAAGTTATAAAAAGATTTGAAATTTTAATTTTTTGGAATTTTGATCAAAGTTTTAAAATATCAAAATTTCAAATTGTGTTAAAGTTTTAAAATTTTGAAATTTTAACCAAATAATTAAAATATTAAAATTCTAAATATCGTTTTTAAATTTGATAGTTTAGAAATTTGATCAAACTTTCAAATACTAAACCTAACGTGCAATTTTGATTAATTCACTTTTTGAAAGTTTGATTTTTTAAATTTTTGATTAAAATATCAAAAATAGAAAAGGGGCGAAAAGAGGGGTACCTGTAATCACGGCTCTGATTCTTAGTTAGAAATAACTAGTCGGGTTTTTATACGACCGCAAAAATTGAAAATTTTTTGGTCGTATATTGGTATCACGTTGGCGTCCTCGTCTGCGTCGTCGTCGTAGTAGTCCGAAGACTTTTGGTTTTCGCACTATAACTTTAGTTTAAGTAAATAGAAATCTAGGAAATTTAAACACAAGGTTTATGATCACAAAAGGAAGGTTGGGATTGATTTTGGGAGTTTTGGTTTCAACTGTCTGGAATTAGGGGCCAACAAAGGGCCCTAATAAGCATTATTCTTGGTTTTCGCACAATAACTTTAGTATAAGTCAATAGAAATCTATGAAATTTAAACACAAGGTTTACGACCATAAAAGGAAGGTTGGGATATCGATTGATTTTGGGAGTTTTGGTCCCAACAGTTTAGGAATAAGGTGCCCAAAGGGTCCAAAATTAAACTTTGTATGATTTCATCAAAAATTGAATAATTGGGGTTCTTTGATATGCTGAATCGAAAAATGTACTTAGATTTTTTATTATTGGCCCAGTTTTCAAGTTGGTCCAAATCGGGGTCCAAACTTAAACTTTGTTTGATTTCATCAAAAATTGAATAATTGGAGTTTTTTGATATGCCAAATCTAACTCTGTATGTGGATTCTTAATTTTTGGTCCTGTTTTCAAATTGGTCTACATTAAAGTCCAAAGGGTCCAAAATTAAACTAAGTTTGATTTTAACAAAAATTGAATTCTTGGGCTTCTTTGATATGCTTAATCTAAACATGTACTTAGATTTTTGATTATGGGCCCAGTTTTCAAGTTGGTCCAAATCAGGATCCAAAATTATTATATTAAGTATTGTGCAATAGCAAGAAATTTTCAATTGCACAGTATTCAGCAATAGCAAGAAATCTTCAATTGCACATTATTGTGCAATAGCAATAAATTTTCAATTGCACAGTACTGCGCAATAGCAAGAAATATCTAATTGCACATTATTGCGCAATAGCAAGAAATTTTCAATTGGAGTTATCTTTCTTTTTCCAGAATAGTAGTTAAATCAACTTAAATCATTGTTTTATACAATATACAATGTATATTCACTTTTACTATCAACTGATAAATTAAAACAATCTTTACCATTCAGTGATAACAAGCACTTTTTTACATTCTAATATTTTATGATGTATTTAAATGAGTAGTTATTGTTGCAAACTCCATTAGAAATTTGAATTGAGATCAGTTTTGGAATAAGGGAAAGGGGGATGTGAGGAAAAAAATTGGGGGGGGGGGGGGTGGTGGGGGGAGGGTTAAATTTTTCTCATTTCAGATTTCATAAATAAAAAGAAAATTTCTTCAAAATTTTTTTTGAGAGGATTAATAATTCAACAGCATAGTGAATTGCTCAAAGGCAAAAACAAATTTTAAGTTTATTAGACCACATTCATTCTGTGTCGTCAGAAACCTATGCTGTGTCAACTATTTAATCACAATCCAAATTTAGAGCTGAATCCAGCTTGAATGTTGTGTCCATACTTGCCCCAACCGTTCAGGGTTCAACCTCTGCGGTCGTATAAAGCTGCGCCCTGCGGAGCATCTGGTTTATAAAACATATTTATACACCACATGGAATAATAGTATCCTGAAATTTTAAGGTTGTGCATCTATTAACAAAAATATTTAAACCTATTTAAACCGGCATCAAATAAGTTGATTTAAATTTCTAATAGAAGGTTAGCATTTGAGATATAAAAAAAAAATCAGAGCTATTTGGTGTTCCCAGTGCCAAATCGTATTATTCGCCTTTTTGACGTACATGATAAAGGAAGATCCAGAAAGGCACTTCGGTCACATGTCACTTAAAACTTTTGTTTTCTATTTATCGATTGCATGACGATAACATATTGCCTTTTATGATTGATTTCAATTCCAAGTAATGATACGGAAGGAATACTTAATTTATGGTGTCGCAATGAACGTTGTGCTAGAAGTGCTTCAGCAGGCCCCTAGATAAAAACAATGTACTGGTTCAGTGATGGTTCAGTGATGGTTCGGTGATAATAGACGTCATACTAAACTCCGAAATATAACGATGAACTAAAATAAAAATCATACAAGACTAACAAGGCCTGAGGCTCCTGCAATTGGTACAGGCGCACACATGCGGCGGGGTTAAACATGTTTCGTGAGATCACAACCCTCCCCCTATACATCTAGCCAATGTACAATAAACAAACACACAGCAATACGCACAGCTAAACGCACTTTAAAAGAAATCCATGTCCTATGTCAGAAAAGGACACAAAAGAAACTAATCAAAATGACAATGATAATAAACTAACAACGGACTACTGTATATATAAAGCTAGCAGTTACTGACATATGGCAGCTCCGGACTTCAATTAAACTAATTTAAAGATAATGTCTTCATCATATGAATAACAAGCACAATCCCTCCCTGTTGTATTTATTGCTAATTTTTTCGTGAACATTCATGAAATATTTGTCACTGGCAACCAAAAATCGATGATTTAGAATAGGTTGTTTACATACAAATTACAAAGAATCTTAGGATTCAACTCCCTCGTGCAAAGTAGCCCTTATAGATGGATCTTGTTATGTTTAACTTCACTTTGGCCAAACACCTATTCAATTGTTTCGGCTCTTATATTTACTTGACTTTCAAATATTCAGTTTTCAGCGTTCCGTTCCGTAGGTAAATGCTTTACCTAAAATTCAGCGTTTTTCATTGTACTGGTTTTTAGATGCTCTAGCAACATTGGTGTATGGCCAAAAATGGAAAAATCCATCACGCAGCTGACAGCGTGGCACTCTCTTTACATGCACCATTCTGACTGGATGTACCTGTGTTCTTTTACTTTATTCAAAGTTAATTGTCGTACGATACCTTAAAAATGCACAAATAACAAATACGGAACAATGATATCCCTTCATACAAAAAAATCCCATTTCCTTTTATTTGCTATTTAAAAACAGTGGTTGATCCTTTAGGGCCGCAAATGGATATATTATGGTAAATGCATATACTTTTTACAAGCATCAGTCTATATAGTTGTTTTGTCGAAGTGAGAAAAAAAAATTATTAAGTTTTTCTTCGCTATTAATCATTTGTTAATCAAATGATTTGGTTAAAATTTTAACACTATAAGGCATGGGGAAAATCTGGATACAAAATATTATTTGTCCTCTGCTTGCACAGATTTTGTTTTCTACATCAAATTGGGGATCAGAATATATTCATGTACCTTTTTTGAAGCCCCTTGTGGAAGTATCCAAGTAAAAAAAAGTGTCACGTTAGTGACTATATTTATATATCGGATTCAAAACAAAAAATAACCATTTATCGCTGATATAAACTTTTGAAAATTATTTTCAATTTACAAACGACGACACATACAAATGGATAGATAGTCGCTTAATGTACAGCGGCAACTATTACATAAATATGAAGGCTGAAAATATTGTTTATGTTATATGAATGTGTACAGCTTTTACAAAACCAGAACGTTAAGTTTGATGTTAACATTTACTTTATTTGGCCTTTTTCATTTTTTTTGACTTGATTGGCCTTTTTAATTCAATTTGATTCGAGCGTCACTGATAAGTCTTTTGTAGACGAAACGCGCGTCTGGCGCAAATACAAAATTTACATTCTGGTACTATCTATGATGACTTTATGTAGATACCTTATAGCAGTATCCTGGCTCCTCTAATTTTGGTCTTACTCTTAGTTTCAGCGTACAAAATATATCAAAAACCTCCCATATTCCAGACTAGCACAACGTTTATTGCGACTGCCGTACCAATACTTAGAACTGAAATCATCGATACAAGGAAATATATGATCGTCATGCATTCGATGAAAAGGGAATACAAAAAAAAAAGTTACGACCGAAGCGTTTTTCTGGATCTACCTTCTTCAAGAACGCTCAAAGCTGAATATTTAAGGCTAACCATTTATAAAGAACAGAAATAGCTGATTAAAACGTCAAAGATGATCGTTCAAAATGTACATGGAATGATATATACATCTGCCGACGTGATTGGAGAAGGTAAAAAGTCGTAGAGCAAAACAGAAACATTTGAAATCAAATGAGATAATACAACGTGTATTGAGCCATTTTATTGCTTAAAGTTTAGTAGAAAATATATATACATACTCAACCTTACCATACTATTTGACCTACTGCGAGTTGGTCAGTTTTTACTGTTACTCCTAAAATATGGGTGCTGAGAAAACCAGCAAGTATAATGGTCATTATCAGAGCCGTGCGTTTTGTTTTTAAAATGAATTCTCTTCTTTTGAGAAATATTTATTTCTGTCATCCATTTTTTTTACCGCTTACAACTGTCTGCCTGTGGTGTTGTTAAATACATTAACTTTTAAGTATCAGTATGTTTTCATTTCATTTTGTCTCGTTTCGTTCCGGTTTTATTTCGTTTTGCAGTTTACAGGTACCCCTCTTTTCGCCCCTTTTCTATTTCTGATATCTTAATCAAAAATTTAAAAAATCAAACTTTCAAAAAGTGAAATAATCAAATTGCACGTTAGGTTTAGTATTTTTAAAGTTTGATCAAATTTCTAAACTATCAAATTTAAAAACGATATTAAGAATTTTAATATAATTTTAATTATTTAGTTAAAATTTCTAAATTTAAAAACTTTTATCAAAATTCCAAAAATCTAAAATTTCAAAACTTTTTAAAACTTTGAATTGATAAGTGTTACACGGACCTCTAATACTGAGCATTGATACAAAAACATTATTATAACACCACACACAGATTTTGTATGGAGATGAATATGGTATAAGGGAAAAAATAAAATTAGAATTTAAACCATTTAGGTATCCTCATTTCCAGTTTAAAGACAAGGAGAATAGCACTAAATTTTAGGTTGAAGTATAATATTTTGCATTAAAACATTCCACTGGTACATTTTATAAGATACACCTGTATCACCTGTTGCAAGAAGGAAGGTGTCAAAAAACTTATAAATTTTACAAAAACCCTGAACAAATTATAATTTGTACAAACTTACAGCTTGTACACAACATATATACCACTACTATTGAGTTCCGTGTATAATATGCACGTTTCGCTGTGCAACGCTATTAATTAATTAATCTTACATCGAAGCGTATAAAGGTACCTGTTTTACACAGCCGGAAATGCAACTGTGGGCATACGTTCCAATATACTTCTTAGCATTCATTCAATTTTACTTTTGTGCACCCTCCCACTATCTGGCGCCTTTTGTATAGTAGCACCCATTCAATGTTACTTGTGTGCACCTATCCACTATCTGGCGCCTTTTGTATAGTAGCATTCATTCAATTTTACTTTTGTGCAACCTCCCACTATCTGGCGCCTTTTGACAACGAAGAAATAGAATGTAACAGATTTTTTTTAACTTGACTCGAGGTCTTTTTAATAGGTCCTACTGGACAATGAAAAAAGGAAACATTTTATTGCCTTTCAAATGCTTTGGCCAAATGTACGCGAGAGTGAAGTATAACAGAAATAAACAGATGTTCTACAACGACTCAAATCTATGGCGGGTTCCAAATCTATGGCAGGTTCAAAATCTATGGCAGATTCCTAATCTATGCAAAATATGACGTTCCAAACGTCAAATAAATAAAATTTATGATAGATTTTTGTTTACTCCAAATCTATGGCAGATCTTAAAATTGTGTAATTTTTTTCGGGGAAAATAGTAACATATAACGTCACAATTGAATAACGCCATATTACATCGTCGCCGCCACTAAAGATGGCGGAACACATATATTTGAACACCATTCCAGATGAAGGTATGTCCCTCGACAACAATTGTGGATGGTTTAAAGGAAGATGTGACCTATTATCCGGAAAAGGGACAAAGCCCTATACCGACCGAAGCCCGCGATGAATAAAGACACCGCTGTTTCTGTACAGAATATTTTGGAAAAGGGAGTTATAGTATCGTCGTGTCATATGTTTTCGTATGTCATATGTTTTCGTATCAACCACATTTCGTCGGTTTTGACTGCATACGCGTACATTGTGGCATGTTTTTCCGTTTCTATATTTAGAACAACAGCACCACTACAACTTGACATATTTAAAACATATTCAACGTCGCTTTTTAAAGACGTTAGAACAAATTAAATAAAACTGACCTATTTAGCCATTTTTATTTAATGTCAAAAATATGCATCACTAGAATAGTTGTGGAAAAAAATTCTGAAGGGTTAAAATAAAGTCCAGATATGTTTTTTGCAAGTCAGACACCGGATCTTCAAGACATATGACTGTCAAGATTTTTTTTTGCCGTTTTAATTTCAAACAATCGAGTTAAAATTAGCAGGGTTCTTATATAAAATGGTTGTTCAAAATCTAACTATTCAATATTTCATTGACAATTTTTTTGTATACATCCTTGATACATGAAGATGAAAACAGTCTTAACTTTTTATTTTTAATCTAAATTTTGAAAACTGCATTTTATTTTAGAAAAAATAATGTATTTTGTACAAACCAGGTGCCAATCTGAAATTAATCAAAATCTAAAAATTTCAGCACACGAAACACCAACCTTACACTATTTACTAGTAATTTTTAGTACTGAAAAGTATTTAATAACTTTTTTTATGATTCAAGCGATCACCAGAACCACGACTTTAGAAAATATGAATTTCCGGATTTTGTACTCATTTCCTGTCCGTATACTGACCCAATTTTTATTTCATACGAAAACATATGACGCCGTTTTTTTTACACACAAAAATCGCAAAGTAATCGGAAACAGTAAAAAATCGTAGTAAGCATTGACAAAAAAACTAAATACATAAAATCAATCTACAGGACATGCTTTTTAAATTTTAGTAAACACCTGAATTAAAACTCAACAGTGAACACCGTAAGCAGTAAAAATTGTTATTAGTACGAAAACACATTACACGATGATAAATATTTTTCTGTCTACGGCTGATAAAGATTCTAGAGAGAAAGATGAAATTACCGGATACCAATTTGATTTAAATCGTCATCAAATAAAAAAGATGTATTAACGATGAAATAAATATTTTTTAAACATTCAAACTATTCATTTTTATTTAATTATTTTTTTTATAAAAAAAAACTGCCTTCTTGTTTGTTACGGGACTTAGTAGTTGAATTAGTTAAACAGGTACCATGCACAGATTAGAAAATGTTTTATTTTTTTACGGGGCACTTATTTTCAAGACTGTATTAAGGTATATGAGTTCATCGTTTACGAAGTTTTTGAGTTGCCATCACGATTTGGTTGAACATTATGGAAAGTTTACTTCACAAATGTTTATAGACATGCTCCCGTTGGGTACATAAGTCATCGCTCGTATATGTAATGCGGTCTTTTCCATTTGCACAATTTGCCGTAGATTTGGAAACAATAAAAATCCGCCATTGATTAGGAAATTACAAAACTTACAACGATAACAATTGTATAAAATCTGCCATAGAATTAGGATGGCATGACGTCACATTTGCTGATAGATTTGGAACCCACCAAAGATTTGAGTCCTACATATTCATCGTCGAATGTAATATACTGAATTGTAATCATAGTTATAACAGTGCATTTTATGGAACGCCGAAACTGTCTTGTTATGACCATTTTTCATTATATGATGTGTATTTACCTTTATATGATGTGCACTTGTCATTATATGATGTGCACTTACCTTTATATGATGTGCACTTGTCATTATATGATGTGTACTTACCTTTATATGACGTGCAAATATGCTTATATTATGTGCAAGTATCTTTATATGATGTCCAAACATCTTTATATGATGTCCAAACATCTTTATATGATGTGCAACTACACTTATATGATGTGCATACATACTTATATGATGTGCAAATGTACTTATACGATGTGCAAATGTACTTATAAGATGTGCAAATCTACTTATATGATGTGCAAATATACTTATATGATGTGCAAATATCCTTATATGATGTGCATTTTCCCTTATATTATGTGCAAACATCGTTATATGATGTGGTTGTGTCATTATATTATGTGCTTGTAATCTTATATCATGTGGTTCGGTTAACTTCATTATATGATGTCGAAACGTCATTCTATGATGTGCTTTCATCGTCGTTATGGTCAATGAACATGATTACGATAAGAATGATTACTGTCTACGTCATAACTGATTCCGATCTGCTTCTGCAGAATTAATATAAACCCGGATCAAATCTGTAGCTATCGTTTGGAAAATGGTTGAGATGCAAATAGAAAAAACCTTGACATGTTTGTTCCTCGATTTAAGATGAAAAAAATCACACCACATATTATTGGAAAATTGTGAATTGCAAAGTTTAGTCAATGGGTCTACATTAATGAACATACCAGGTCTGCAATAATGAGCATACAGTTAAAGTTATTAAATCAAAGAAATGATTTGTTTTATGCCATGCTCTATGTTCATTGTACTAGGCTTATATTTGGCAATATCTTTCTTTCTTGCGTTAGCGGTTTTTTTTTAATGAAGTAAGTACATGAATTTCCAGTATGTTCATTGTTTTGTAAAGTTTGCTTTGCTGATCATTTTAAAGTTTGTCTTTATATATCACTTTTCTGAAGAAAGACACAAAAATGGGTAATGACCAATATAATGGACCGATCATTTGCAAACCCCAGAAAGAGGGGATATGAAGAAATTAAGGGAGCCTTTAATTTTTATTTTTTTTTAAATATAATGGTGGTTTCACTTGTTTATATTTATAGATTTGACGCAGTATAGTTTTTTTGCGATGTGTTTGTTGTCCGTAAATATTTTGTTGCCAGACAAAAACTTTTTTAAAAATAAAGGGCCAAAACGGCACTTAAAACAAGCAATTCTTAGGGTCCTTTGATATGTTGAATCTAGCAATATATTTAGATTTTGGGTATTGGACAATATAATAGGTAATGTGTCACAAACCTATGATGTGTCAGATATTGAATAATGAAAATTTAGACCTGTATAAAGCTGGAATGGATATGTCCATACTTGCCTTCACTGTTTAGGGTTCGACCCTCATCGTACTCCCCCCCCCCCCCCCCCCGAGTAAAAATGAATAGTTTTGATTCGAAAGACGTCAATTTTACGCCTATCTCCGCTAGCTCATCTGTTAAAATCTAAATCCTTATTTTTTCAACAAATAATTTCTTCTAGCAGAGTATGTTTAATCTGAAGCTAGTAATATTAAATGAAGGTGTGATAAATATCAATGAGACCATAACCGGCATATCCAAATTAAATTCCAAGTCGCAAACAACTTCCACACTTGAAGTTCTAGATCCACTATTGACGTGCTATTGAGAATGGAAATGGGGAATGTGTCAAAGAGACAACAACCCGCCCAAATAAAAAAACAACAGCAGAGGGTCACCAACAGGTCTTCAATGTAGCGAGAAATACCCGCACCCGGAGGCGTCCTTCAGCTGGCCCCTAAACAAATATATACTAGTCCAGTGATAATGAACACCATACTAATTTCCAAATTGTACACAAGAAACTAAAATTAAAATAATACAAGACTAACAAAGGCCAGAGGCTCCTGACTTGGGACAGGCGCAAAAATGCGGCGGGGTTAAACATGTTTGTGAGATCTCAACCCTCCCCCTATACCTCTAACCAATGTAGTAAAGTAAACGCATAACAATACGCACATTAAAATTCAGTTCAAGAGAAATCCGAGTCTGATGTCAAAAGATGTAACCAAAGAAAATAAACAAAATGACAATAATACATAAATAACAACAGACTACTAGCAGTTAACTGACATGCCAGCTCCAGACTTCAACTAAACTGACTGAAAGATTATGATTTCATCATATGAACATCAGGCACAATCCTTCCCGTTAGGGGTTTAGTATCATACCATCATAACATATATGAGAAGAACATAACTTATATAATGCAAAAGGAATTTAATGCGTTTTTTTTTTTTTTGTTATTACGAACAAATGTATTGAGAAAGGTGTGTGTCATTGTTCTCTAGTGGGTTTGTTTAGGGAGGGGATGTAAAATTTATGTCTTTGGAATGATTGTGTTTTTTTTTCCCATTTCACGGTAAAAAAATTAGAGGAATTCCCATCTTTCCTACCCCGTCCCCACCACCAATGATGAAAATTGAAAATGACAGTATTTATAATTTGCTTATTTTTAAATCTGTTCTTATAATATAAAAAAAAGAAGATGTGATATGATTGCCAATGAGACAACTCTCCACAAGAGACCAAAATGACATAGAAATTAACAACTATAGGTAACCGTAAGTCCTTCAACAATGAGTAAAGTCCATACCGCATAGTCAGTATAAAAGGTCCCATGATGACAATGTAAAACAATTCAAACGATAAAACTATTTTGCTAAGACAAGGTTTCTCTATAAATAAGTATCAAGATAATAGGCAATAAAACAACAAAACTCATAAGAGTCAAAATTGCCCAAAAAGGGACCTTAAAATTTACCATAGAATATATATTCAGAAACATTGCACTATTATTTTGTTTTTAATCTATTGTAGTTTTAAAGATAAACGCAAAATATTAAAAGTCACCACCGTAAATCTTTACTTAGAATAATTGAAAAAAAAACGACTCCCTATCTGTCAGAGACCACCAGGCCTCAGTAAAGAGAAAATAAATACAGTTTTGTATGTTCATTCAAACACAAATCTAATTAAATTACAGATATTGTGTGTCCAAGCTATGCTTACGCGTATCTGAAAACGCTCCATTATATTTTCTGTTTAAAGACCATTGGGATTCTCGGTTTTGTCGGATTTATATACACCTTCAAAAATGAGAAGGCTGAATTTCATTGGCTGATGTAATATTTACTAGAACAAACAGTATCAAAGGACTGACGTACTGAACATCGGATGACCGCAAGTTCTCGTGGATGGTCACACGCACTAAAAGAAAATCACATCTCAATACCTGAAAGTGAGGTTAACTTACAGAGATATAGTGTTTTTTTTATAGACAAGTTCGTGCTTGGATGATGAATAAATGACAGGGAATTCAACCTCACGATAATAACAATTATATTGTAGTGATACAAATCAGTATACTCTGGTTTGTTGTCATATATTAAATTAATATTTGTATATAACAGCTACATGTATACATTATGTTGATCCAAATGCTATAGCATTCTATTCTACTATTCTATTCTAAAAATAGTGCAGTGCAAGTTCATGGTGAAAACTCTTCTGTAATAATTCGGATTTTCTAACAGTTTGGATTCATTTTCCCCGCATAAAAGTTCTTGAGATATTATTTCCGCATGCGATAACACAATTGTTCTGTACGTGTGCATATATATTACTTACAAATGTATAAATATATTTTTAACGACACATTTTCTTATTATTAATTTAATGTGTGCTAAAAAAAAATGAAGCGACAAATAATGTTATTTTGCACTCGATTATGTCTGCGTTTTTATACGATCGGTTACATGTACCAGTCAAAATCGAAAGTCAAATATCTGTTGCGACAATACATCGGAATGCCCTCACAGTCATCGTGATGAAAACATGAAGTGTGGGCATGAGGATGTGTACTTCCTTGTTCCAGGACAAACATATTTTTCGACTTTAATGAATAAACTCTTTTTTCAAAATAATGTAGTTGTTTTTAATATTTCATTATTGTTTATTTTTTCTCTCATTTTCAATAGAAACAGTTTATTTCCCTTCTGAAAAAGATAAAATATCTTTCAAGAAACTTGGAATCAAACATTTACCAAAAAAAACATCCCCCCATTTCCCCCGCAAATCAATGGTCAGTATGTTAGCCCTGTTTACGCAGTTGTATATCTGAACGGCTTTCCTTTTATATTACGGGTAACTGTCTAGTGGCGGTGCTTTCATGGTAGTTGTTCGTAGGTTCGAATTCCGGCCGGTTCAATTCCAAAGAATTTAAAATTGGTATTTGCTGCTTCCCTGCTAAATTAAGGAGCAAAATCAAAGACGTGTTCGGCTCGGAATCAGAATAATAAAATTAACGGTACCAATTTTCTTGCATCAGATGCGCATTTCGACAATACATGTCTCTTCAGTGATGCTCGTGGCCAAAATATTTGAAATCCAAAGTTTATATAAAAGACGAAGAGCTATAATCCAAAAGGTCCAAATAGTATAGCCAAATCTGTGGAAGGAATCAGAGCTTTGCATGAGAGAGATACATTCCTTAATTTATAATAATTTCTATCATTTTGTAACAGCAAATTTTAATAACACAAACAATCCGTATTTTCATGACAGTACCGAAGTACTGGCTACTTGGCTAGTAATACCCTCGGGGACTAATAGTCCACCAGCAAAGGCATCGACCCAGCGGTAGTAATAAAATTAACGGTACCAATTTTCTTGCACCAGATGCGCATTTCTGTCCGGGTAACACCGTAAGGTGAAATGAATTTCTGCTAAGTAGCATGTTAAAAATTCAACTCAGGGTGTCGGCTTATTACAAAACAGGGTTAATATTCATTTCACATTAATATGTTCCCGTACGAATATGCACCTGTCCCAAGTCAGGAGCCTGTAATTCAGTGGTTGTCGTCTGTTGATGTGTTACATACCGGTATTTGTTTTTCGTTCATTTTTTGTACATAAATTATGCCGTTAGTTTTCTCGTTTGGATTGTTTAACATTTGTCATTTCGGGGCCTTTTATAGCTGATACGGTATGCGGTATGGGCTTTGCTCATTGTTGAAGGCCGTACGGTGATCTATAGTTGTTAATTTCTGTGTCATTTGGTGTCTTGTGGAGAGTTGTCTCATTGGCAATCATACCACATAGTCTTTTATATACAAATTTTCCGCTGGACGTCAAGCATACATTCATAATTATGTAAGTGTGCAAGAAATGCATGAAAACATAATAAAAAGATGCAAGCAAATGTCATGCACCGAGTTGAAGGTCATCCCATATCTCCTTTCATTCCTTTTTTTGTGGGGGGGGGGGGTGGTCGGCTCGCTGGCCGAGTGGTCCAAGTATCTAGCCTGTCAACACTTACATGTAGGTTGTGAGTTCGAATCCCACACGTAAGCTCGACTCCAATCTCAATTGAATAGAATTATAAGTTTTTCGTACCGAAAGTCGGTGTTTCTTTCCGGGGACTTCGGCTTTCTCCATCAATATAAACTCACCAGCACGAATTGGCATGATAGTGTTGAAAGTGGCGTTAAAAAGCAATCAATCAACAAATTAATCAACAAATCATCCATACCGGTATAATTATATATGCAAGAGAGGATAATTTTGTAGCTATCGTTATAAAATATTTTTAAAATCTACTTTGGGTTCATTGGTTTCTTTGGCAATGAATAGAAATAGGAAGATATGATATGAGTGCCAATGAGACAACTCTACATCTAGGCCATAATGTGTAAAAAGTAAACAATTATAGGTTTAATTACTGCCTTCAACACGGAGCTTTTACTCAAACTCAACAGTAAGCTATAAGTAAGAGCCACACAATTTGTTTTATCTTATTTTCGCCGCTGCCGGGAAATTCTTCAACTAGTTCCTGCATTAATTGATCTTAATCTTCCGCCGAAATGTTAGAAACGTTAATTCTTGTTAAAATGCACTGTCTCGCTTTATCTTAAAAATGCACTTTTGCTTAAAAGATTAAAGATTTATTTCTAAAACGAAATAAGTTAACTGTATGCTCATTATTGTAGATCCCGTATATTCATATTGTAGACCCATCGATTAAAATTCATAATTTGACAATTTTCCATCAATATTTGGTGTAATTTTTTTCATCTTGAAAATCGAGGAACAAACATGTCAAGATTTTCCTCTTTTTAAATAACTTCAGATTTGATCCAGGTTTATATCAATTCTGTGGAAGCAGATCGGAATCAGTTATGACGTAGACAGTAATCATTCTAATAGTAATCATGTTCATTGACCATAACGACGATGAAAGCACATCATATAATGACGTTTCGACATCATATAATGAAGTTAACCGAACCACATGATATAAAATTACAAGCACATAATATAATGACACAACCACATCATATAAAGATGTTTGCACATGATATAAGGGAAAATGCACATCATATAAGGATATTTGCACATCATATAAGTATATTTGCACATCATATAAGGACATTTGCACATCATATAAGTACCTTTACACAGCGTATAAGTACATTTGCACATCATATAAGTATGTATGCACATCATATAAGTATGTATGCACATCATATAAGTGTAGTTGCACATCATATAAGTGTAGTTGCACATCATATAAAGATGTTTGGACATCATATACAGATGTTTGGACATCATATAAAGATACTTGCACATAATATAAGCATATTTGCACGTCATATAAAGGTGTTTGCACATCATATAATGACAAGTGCACATCATATAAAGGTAAGTACACATCATATGATAACAAGTGCATATCATATAAAGGTACATGTAAATGCACATCATATAATGAAAAATGGTTATAACAAGACAGTTTTGGCGTTCCATACATTTCATGAAAGATAGGCTTGTTCCGATATTATTAATTCTTTATTTTTCATTAACAAGACTCAGTAATAAAGTTAATGCTGAAAACTACAAGTAAAGCAAAACATCTGAAACAACGAAACAATAGTGTACCTATTTAAAGCTGTTAGGAGGAAAATTTATTGAAAAGTTGCTTATTTCTTTTGAGGTTCAAATGTGTGTAAACCTTTATCACCGCGAACATGAAACTTGAGATCGGTTACTTTCTTGAGATCAACATTATCAGGATATCTGTGCACATCACGTTTCAAGTCCTTTGAATGGTCATGCACGGTTCCTTTTGCCATTTTAAATTCAATGGCGACATCTGTTTTGCCGGAATTAACTTTGTCTTCATAAAATCTTGCTGTAGCCCCATCGTAATTATTCTTTGCTATTGTGTGCTTTGAGTGTGAGGGGCCCAGTTTTGTGAGATAAGTGCCATCACCTCCAACTGCATCGCCATATTTCTTTTCCGACTTCAAAATTTTTCCAGATTCCAGAATTTGTTTTGCTGATGCCTTGTCAGTGTGATGATAATATGTGTCTAAATAAAACAAAATAAAGTACTTCTATTTACATGATATACATTGTACATGTAGTCATTAAAAGATAAAAAAGAGTTTTAACCGAAGTTCTTTTCTCCCAACTTATCTTAAAAGACACAACAATATTATCAATCAGGGTTTGCCGATATTCAAGTTAAAATAAATTGGTAACTGATATAAAAAAATAACCGATTGAAGGTGTAATACGACCAAATCATGGTACTTCATATCCGGTTGCATACTAAAAAGGGTAAAAAAAAATTCCCCTGAATTAAGCAGTTTTAGGAAAGTAATTCTAAATTTCATTGCAGTAACAAAAAATGGTCATAAATATATATCGTACATGTATGTGTATCTAAGCACCATTATTTTTATATTTGTTTTTTCTATAGAATATTTTAGTAACTTGAGGTTACATGGTTACTAAAGCTTGCACACAGTAACCTGATGTTCAGTAGTTGTTGTTTGTTGATGTGGTTCATAAGTGTTTCTCGTTTCTCGTTTTTTGTTTTATGTATAGATTTAACCGTTCCGGTTTAAATGGTTTACTTCAAGTCATTTGTGGGGCCCTATATAGCTTGCTGTTTGGTTTGAGCCAAGGCTCCGTGTTGAAGACCTTACTTTGACCTATAATGATGTTTCTTTAACAAATTGTGACTTGGATGGAGAGTTGTCTATTTGGCACTCATACCACATCTTCTTATATCAGTTGTATACTTAAAAGTCGAATTGAAAATGACAATATCCTCATTTGAGAAACGAATTGAAAAAATGAAAGTAAAAAAAAGAGAGAAACAACTGCATGGAGGTCAATTTAAGAAAAAAATGTTTCGTAATAATTATAATTTATGATTTGAGCATTCAATTTCTAATATTTGAAATATATGATAAACATTGAATGTTAAACAAGACGATCCTAATCTTTTGACGTTTAAAATAACTGGCTGTTGAAATGGGTTTTTTTTTTTACCGCTGGCTGTTTGTTTTTGATATTGCGTTAAAATCGCAATTGTGTGTGGTTTTTTTTTTTTTTTTTTTCTTCCTTTTTTATTAATTTTCTATACAGTCATATCGAACAAAATATTAAGAATTATATAGATATAGGAAGATGTGGTGTGAGTGCCAATGAGACAACTCTTCATCCAAATAACAATTTATAAAAGTAAACCATTATAGGTCAATGTACGGCCTTCAACAGTTAACACGGAGCCTTGGCTCACACCGAACAACAAGCAATATAGGGCCCCACAATTACTAGTATAAATAAAAGAGAAATCTTTCTAAAATATTATATACAAAAATATGTAAATTTTAATACACTTAATTTTACTGATAAACTCGTGATTATACTAAATCCATCAACACCAAATGATGTAAAAGCAGTTGTTTCTTTTATTAAAGAGTCATTAGAACTGAGGAAAGGAGAACAATAACTGTTTTTATCATACCTCTTATAACATGTATAATATTGTCGATTTTTCATTATGTTTGATCATGTTTGTTTTGTCAATGTATTTGCCATAACCAAAATTGTTTTTTGTCTTTTTTGCAAATAAAGAATAATAAAGTGTAAAACCATTCAATTCATATCATGTTCTAATGTACATACCCATATCCTGGAAAGGAAATTGGAAATCTATTTTTCCTTAGTGTGACTAAGCTCGATTATCTATAAATAGAATAATTGTAACGACATGGATTTTTTTTCTCTATTTTATCAATGTGATTTTATACACAAGACCTCACTACCAGCACATCATGTTTATGTATAAATTTTACCGATAACAGTGTCTTGGTCTTTGACAATCCGGGGACTTTAATAGCTGACTATATGCAGTATGGGTTTTTCTCATTTTTGAAGGTCATACGGTGACTTGTAGATGTAAATTTGTATGTAATTTGGGCTTTGCTGGAAAAATGTATATATTTGTAATATTTGTCACAATAACACCTCTTCTTATTCTTATATATTTTATCATGGTTTGAATGTGTACGCTTCTAAGTTTTATGTAGACACAAATTGTATGACATGCGTAAAGCGAGGTGACATCCCGAATTCAGTAGTTCCCAAAGCGAGTACAAGCCCAGCTGTTAAAAATGGACATAAGAAACTTTGAAATCATGAAGGAGGGGGATAGGACCTTTATCGGTACTCCTGAATCGGGTGTTTTTAAGCTCGGGATTTCGGGATTGAACATTTCGGGATCCGGGAATTCTTTTTTCGAATTTGGGGGTGTCGAGATTTATTTTTTTTTTTAATTCGGGACCTCGGGATTTCGAAATAAGGACCCCCTCCTTACCACCTCCCCCTATGATTTAATTTGACCAATTCAAAGAAATACCAAGCAACTTACGTGATAAAATGAAGGATGTAAACAATAAAAATTCAAAATCACACAAAATGAACTCCAATGGGTTTTACTTTGCCGAATCTACAGATTTTCGTGCAATGCTTTGAGTTTGTTGTCTGTTCGAGGTGTTGCAATTTTCATTCTACACCAACATTTCTATTGCCTTTTGACCACCAGTAGATGGTTTATGCAAAATGAACACACAAGTGTTTGACAAAAGAAGACTCGTTACTTGCAAACACAAGTAGTTCAACAATAAGTTTCATTCATTTAGTAAGTGGGCAATAAGTTCAATCATCTTTAAATTATTAAAGTGAAAGTGCTTTAAAAAACTTCAATTCAATCCATTGACCAAGAACGTTATAAACGGAAAAAAATATTTGGTTATAGAATATTTTTGAAGCCCATTATTTCTAAATAGCTAAACTATAAATTACTCACTTAAAAATATCAACGGGTCTTTATCCAGCCTGAATCTAAAATGAAATAAAAACGAATTTCTGAAAGAATTGAATCTGGTTTTTCCATTTTAAAGCATCACGATTTCCTAAAATTAAAATCTTGAGTGTCAGACATCCTAGATATTTTTAAAAAGGGAAAATCCATGGAAGTATTAATAACTTGTCAATGTTATTTTTCATTCACAAAAAAACTTAAATAAATTGATAATGACGACTTTTTTTTAATAAACTTTACCAAATTGATTCGATGAAAACAAATACAATTTTTTTATCATTCCAATTATTTTAATGACGTTTTTTCTTCAACCTTTATTTCTCAATTAAGATGTATGAGGATTTTTGATACATATATATATAGTTCCATGGGTAGTAAAGACGTCATATTAAGAAGCGTTTAGGGAGAAATTCTTTAACTTCAAAAAGGGGGTTGTGCTTTGTTTCTTTGTCGGAGTCAGAGATTTTTTAAGCGAAAACATTAGTTTTAAGTTTATTTAACCAAAATTTTTTGTTTCATAATTTAACACAATAAAATGTGGAGAAACTTTGAATTTAAAATATTGTTTTGGTCTTCGGTGGTGGAAAATACAACAATTATTTTTAGGTCAATTAAAATCAGAACGATCGATATCATGGTTTATCTGAAATATGAGATTTAACGTCCCCATCCTGAAAGGAAGTGGATACGCACTTGAACATTCAGCACATGTACAGCCAAACTGACACCAAAAGTATCATTGTTTGAAGTTTTACAATTCTATAACTATTTCTTCTAATTTTTTTGGCATAGAATAGTATTTATATTTACTATCGAAATAAAGTTATAAAATCCTAAAATCAGATGACGTATTTTTTCGATTACTTCAAATAAGTTTGATTAAGCCAATTTTTTTTATTTGTGTAAGTAGTTACGATAAAAATATAGTTATTGGTGGTGAAATTATCTCTACAACCAGTTTCGTAACAATACGAAATAGATTTAATAATTGTAAAACAATTCTTGAATGCAAAAATACAATTCCAATGAGTAAATAAGGGTTTATATTTCAAACAATTGATTAAGTATGGATTCTAGTTAATTATGTAAGTCGGACGACTTTCTGTCTGCTCTCTCTTCAATGCTCCCAATTAAAGACCACGACTCTCGCGATCGTTTACTATAAGTTTGTAGCCAGGAACGAAAACTAAAAAAACAATCAACCTATACAAAGTTGAAAGGCAATAAAATGTCAAATGAGATTTATAGATATGATACGCAATGTAAAGTTGAAAATTTGGGTGCTTTATAGCTGACTATGCGGTATGGCTTTGCACATTGTTGAAGGCCGTACGATAAGCTAAAGGTGTTAATTTCTGTGTCATTTGGTCACTTGTGGAGAGTTGTCTCATTGGCAATCATACCATATATTCTTTTGTAAGTAGTTTAACCGCCTGTGTATAGGTATTCATGTGACATTCAATTCAACCCAAAAGTATGGAACGCCGTAGCTGCCTTATGTGTACTTGTTTTTAGATACGCTTATACTTTTCAATATATGCACATAGTTTTTCTATATATGCACATAGTTTTTCTATATATGCACATACCTTTTCTCTATATGCACATAGTTTACTTTATATGCACATAGTTTACTTTATATGCACATAGTTTTTCTATATATGCACATAGTTTTACTATATATGCACATACTTTTTCTCTATACGCACATACTTGTTCTCTATATGCACATAGTTTACTTTATATGCACATAGTTTTTCTCTATATGCACATCTGTTACTTATTCGTTTTTAATGCGCGGAGTATACGGTTGCACTTTGAATTAAATCGTTTTTCAATTGTGTTCATGTCTCTGGTGGTAACAATGTGTTCTTACAGATGAAATGACCCTATAAGCGCGATTGCAACCGTTCCAGTGCTCGGTTAATACCCTGTTACTTATTCACTTATAATACGTTTGTTGTACGTTGCACCTTTTAAAAAAGGATTTTCAATTGTGTCCGTGTCTTTGATGGTAACGATGTGTTTTAAAAAATGAAATTACCCTATTAGCGCGCATGTACCCGTTCCAGCGCTCGGTTAATACCCTGTTACCTATTCACTTATAAACGTTTGTTGTACGTAGAACCTTTTAGAAAAGGATTTTCAATTAAGTTCATATCTCTGGTGGTAATAATGTTTTCTAAGAGATGAAATGACCCTATTAGCGCGCATGCACCAGTTCCAGCGCTCTGTTAATACCATGTTACCTATTCACTTTTAATACGTTTGTTGTACGTTGCACCTTTTAGAAAAGGAATTTCAATTTTGTCCATGTCTCTTGTGGTAACAATGTGTTCTTAGAGATGAAATTACCCTATTAGCACGCAAGTACCGGTTCCAGCGCTCGGTAAATAACCTGTTACCCGTTATATAAAATTAAAGTATTTACATGTTTCTGCTTTTGCACATATTTTCCTTGGAGAACCCTGACAAATATGGTTGAAAATCAAATATGATGAATAAAAGATAAAAATTTGCTCTTCTTAATGAACATTTATCATTGTCATAGAAAATTGTAGATTAAAGCAATGTCCCTATTTTTTGGTGGCAGCTTTGTGACAAGTACAGCTTTCTTTTAAATGTTAAATTTACTATTCTAATAAATTCAAACTCTGAATGTTTACACTGCCATTACACATGGAATATTTAAACAAAATCATCCAAAACGTACAAACAAAAATAAGTCTGAACATACTACACTACACATAAAAAGTATTACAAACGTGTTATAAGCGAATAAGTAACGAATAGGTAACAGGGTATTAACCGAGCGCTGGAACGGGTACATACGCAGTAATAGGGTTATTTCATCTCTAAGAACACATTGTTACCACCTGAGACAAGGACATAATTGAAAATCCTTTTCTAAAAGGTGCAATGTACAACAAACGTATTATAAGTGAATAGGTAACGAATAGGTAACAAATAGGTAACAGGGTATTAACCGAGCGCTGGAACGGGTACATACGCGCTAATAGGGTCATTCAATCTCTAAGATCACATTGTTACCACCAGAGACATGAACACAATTGAAAATCCTTTTCTAAAAGGTGCAACGTACAACAAACGTATTATAAGTGAATAGGTAACGAATAGGTAACGAATAGATAACAGGGTGTCAACCGAGCGCTGGAACGGGTACATGCGCGCTAATAGGTTCATTTCATCTCTAAGAACACATTGTTACACCAAGAGACATGGGCACAATTGATTTTTTTTTTTAAAGGTGCAACGTACAACAAACGTATTATAAGTGAATAAGTAACAGGGTATTAACCGAGCACTTGAACGGTTGCAATCGCGCTTATAGGGTCATTTCATCTGTAAGAACACATTGTTACCACCAGAGACATGAACACAATTGAAAAACGATTTAATTCAAAGTGCAACCGTATACTCCGCGCATTAAAAACGAATTAGTAACAGATGTGCATATAGAGAAAAACTATGTGCATATAAAGTAAACTATGTGCATATAGAGAACAAGTATGTGCGTATAGAGAAAAAGTATGTGCATATATAGTAAAACTATGTGCATATATAGAAAAACTATGTGCATATATAGAAAAACTATGTGCATATAAAGTAAACTATGTGCATATAAAGTAAACTATGTGTATATAGAGAAAAAGTATGTGCATATATAGAAAAACTATGTGCATATATTGAAAAGTATAAGCGTATCTAAAAACAAGTACACATAAGGCAGCTACGGCGTTCCATACAAAAGCATTGTTAGAATGACGTAAGTTAGTTTAGACACAGACACATGGAACAGATCAACCGATTCGTGATGGTGTTCATAAAATTTACGGGCTGTCATTGTTTATCCTCCCTTCGTATACATGTCATAATTCTGTTGGAGCAGTTTCTGCGTAATTAGCTTACTCCTGTGTATGAAGTCTGTATAGTGTAGATATTCACGAGCATAGCGTATCAATTGAGATATGTAAACACCATACGATGGAACAGATTGTATGTTACTTCTGAGAAATTGGACATTGATAATTGGGAAGTTGAAATCATCCTGCTTGTCGTAGATTGTAGTGTGAAGTCGTCCAGTGTCAATACTGATGAAAAGACGTATATAAGTAATGACAAACCGAGAAAAAATGGAAAAGTCATGATTACAATTTCGGTTATAGAATGGTCCATGGTTCCTTGTAGGCGGAGTTATCTTGAAATGCTATTATCCTCTTATTCAAGTATACATTCTAAAAATGACAAAAATCAAAATCCTGATCACATGCACACCTTTGATATATGTAAAAACAGCCAGCAAAGTGTAAACTATTTGCATTCAAACTGTAGGAAGAGTTATCCAGCCACTCAAATAACCTCTTATGTCAGTAAGTACCCTAACAAGTAACAAAGTTTAGCTATCTTCCAAAAGCGCAACTATAAATATAATTTGAAACCCTGACCACAAGTAAACCCTCAATGCATGTACAATAGTCAGCAAAGTGAAAACCTCATGACATTCAAACTAAATGAGGAGTTATCCGGAAACCCAATTTATCTCTTATGGAAGCAAGAACTCTAACAAGTTCAACTAATTCCCAGAAGAGCAAATATTAATAATATTCAAATCCCTAACCTTATGCACAGCTTCAATATATGAACATAATATCTGGAATAGATACATGTATATAACAATAACTGAACGGACGGGTATGCCAACAATATAACAATAAAATGATATGCCCCCCCCCCCCCCCCACCACCACCACCACCAACTTTCAGTTGCTGGTGCATAAAAAGGTATTATCTTATTTGAATTTGATTTCAGATTTGATGTTAGTGCTGCATAGATGCAGTTGAATGCTTCAAAGTTATTGTAACATTAGCACATATTTATATTTACTATTTTGAGTTCATTTATTGTGAGAGATTAAAACGTAAATAACTTTTAATTTTGCCTTTTTTGTAAATGTATTACATGTCTAATCCAGTCATCTATACTAGGGTTTCTATATTTTCCCTAGTATTGTATGAGTTTGTTATAAGTTTGATACATATCTTAACGTCGGGCAGTCTATTTTACTAGCTTTTATAAGAGGTCTATGACTGCACCTTCCTTTTGTTTGCTAACGCGTCGCCAGTAATCGTGCATTTGCGACCATCAAATAATAATAATAATAATAATTAAAAAACAATTGTTCAGAGAACAATTGAAGGTCTTTCCACCAGTTAATATCTATTTTGATATTAAAATATTAAAAATCAGTCTAAAATGTCAGTTCATATGGCTTTATGATGTATAGATATGAATTTAAGGCAAAGGTCAAAATCTAGAACGTCAAACTAACCTATTACCTTGATCTCAATTTCAAGGTCACAAACTTAGGATCTCAAATCAAAAGACCCTAGGTCTCTAATATGTATGGTTAATAAGTTATATCACTTTACACATAATTTTAGATATGATAGGGGCAAAAACTCCCATTCATTGTCTAGGCACCCTTTCAACTTATTAAGTTATGACATGTCGCAACTATCAATTTAGTCAAAATAATTTGTCGATATCTTATACGGTTTCTGGAAATTAGTGGAAATAAGCCTAATTCAAAAATAAGAATATGACCTTGACCTTTGACCTTGACCTAATTTTCATTTTTTTAGACCAAGGACCTCAAATCAAAAGATCCTAGGTCTCTATCACTTATGGTGTTCCAGTTTTAAATACATTCCAAAATTTCAGATACAAAAGGGGAAATAACTCTCATATGGAGCGTTCATATTGCTTCGGTCGAAATTGGACAAATCATGTGAAGGATATAACGAGCAATTTTATAAAATAAATTTGTCGTAATCTTTTACGGTTGCGAAGGAGTTGTGGACACAAGGAAAACAGTGTTTGGGGAGATAACTCCTACAAAGAAAAGTATTCGGTTACACAGGGTAAATTTCAAAAGTGCATAAACTGTTCGATATCATATACCAAATATCTAAGCGACATATTGCGAAACAAATATTTATCGCAAGAACAAAATTAGGCGGAAGAAAAAAAAATAATCAGAAGAAAAACAATAGGTCTTTTCACAGAAAAGTGGAAAGACCTAATAATAAATTCTTTATTTAACGAAGGTAACTCATTTAACATACAATTGTTAATCTCACACAAGGCCTTCACGCATTTAAATGAATAATTCATATAACAATCAATGCATATAGAACAATAATCAATAGATATGTACACAATTACAAATATATATATACACAAGCATGAAACCAGACTGTAGAACTAGCATGGCAAGAATGTCCTAAAAAAAGTTTGTCTACTCATTTTGTTTTATGATAAAGAGATTAGCACATTTCATCTTAAAGCTTTCTATATGTCTTAAATCCTTTATATCATTTGGCAAATTATTCCAAATGATTAGACCAGAATATTGAAAAGTCTTTTTGAAGTATTCAGACTTTAGCCTTGGTATATGAAGATGTCCAGATGTTGTTGATTAAGAGAAAAACTATATAGATCACTGCATGCAGTAAATTTACTTGTAAGATAATCTGGCGCTAGTCGATTCATACATTTAAACATTAACATGGCTTGAAAACATTTTATCCGAGTAAAAATGGTCATCCAATTAAGTTCTTTAAACATTGATATTGATGGATAATCAAAAGGCTTATTCAAAATTAATCTTGCTGTGCGCTTTTGTAGTTTATGAATACGCTCAATGTTGCAATTTGCGATAAAACCACATATGGTGCAACAATAATCAATTATTGGTAATATATAACTATTATAAACAAGAATGTGTCCCCAGTACACGGATGCCCCACTCGCACTATCATTTTCTATGTTCAGTGGACCGTGAAATTGGGGTCAGAACTCTAATTTGACATTAAAATAAGAAAGATCATATAATAAGGAACATATATACTAAGTTTCAAGTTGATTGGAATTCAATTCATCAAAAACTACCTCGACCAAAAACTTTAACCTGAAGCGGGACGAACGAACGGACGGACGGACGGACGAACGAACGAACGAACGAACGAACGAACGGAGCCACAGACCAGAAAACATAATGCCCCTCTACTATCGTAGGTGGGGCATAAAAAGGATAAGACCTTTTCGAGGTAAGTATCGTTTTAATCTTTTTAGCAGGTATAATCTGCTTGAAAATATTTCACATACTTTATCTATGTGAATTGACCATAATAGATTTTTATCAATATGGATACCAAGAAGTTTTTCCACTTCTACATTGTCAAATGCAGTTTGATTTTGCGATAATACACACAAGACATCGTTACAATTCTTAAGTTTTCTCTCAGATTCCATAAGCATATATTTGGACTTCTTGTTATTTATTATCATATTGTTTTTAGCACAACATTCAATTACGTTTTCAAAGTCTTTATTTAAATACGAGTTTAAGTTTGAAATATATTTGGACGATATATGCAAAATTGTGTCATCTGCATATAATTCAGACTCTGTGTGCTCTTATTTAAACGGGAGATCATTTATATAGATTAAGAATAATAAAGGTCCTAATATGGAACCTTGTGGGACCCCGAATGTTACATTATTGTATCCTGATTCAGTTGTACCAATTTTAACCTTTTGCAATCTATTTGACAGATAGAATGAAAACCACTTAACAATCTGTGATCATCACATTTATATAAATTAAGTTTCGATAATAAGATGTTATGATTAACAGTGTCAAATGCTTTTTTAAAATTTAGAAATAAAACAGCAGTAAAATTGCCTTTGTCAAATTCTTCTAACCATTTGTCCATTATGTTGATACGTGCTGTATGGCATGAATGTTTTTCTCTAAATCCAGATTGTTGTTGTACTAATAGTTTGTATTTAGTTAAAAATGAATACAATTGTTTAAACACAGTCCTCTCAAAAATCTTGGACACTGTAGGTAAAATAGAAATAGGACGATAATTGTTAGGATCATCCTTATTACCGGCTTTGAAAATTGGAGTTACTCATTGATGCCGTCGGTGCTAAAAATACAATATTGTTATCTCCATTCTAATAAAACTGACAGAAAACAACGTCAACTCATACATTTAAATCCGTCATACGTTACCTGTTGCACTTGCGGGTACCTTTTCATAGCATCAACTATATCCGGGTATATATCTACTAAGACATTTACAGCAGAAATAAATATAATAAAAATAAAAAAAATATAATAAAACAGCTATCCACAAGAGACCAATTGACACAGATATTAACCCGTGGGCCTTCCACAATGACAAAAGCCAATAAAGCATAATTAGCTATTAAAATCCCCGAAATTATAAATGTAGAACAATTGAAGTTTATTTCAGACACATATATGATATATCTGTTACTCAACAAAACTCTTTCCAATGAGGTTTTCATATCTCATACTTGTATATGCACGTGGATTGGAGATAGAAGATACTAATTAATTGGATCGCTACATAATTACATCTGTTTTTTATTTTGTTTGTTATAAATTGAATGCTCCAAATTGATTAAGGTCCCGGTAGCAAACCTTTAATAGTATTCTAAAAATGTATGTACATTTAATGAGGTGATATTATAGTTAGATATATTTCCCTTTATGAAACAAAGGCAGCGCATACAAACTGCATATTAGGACACAGATGCATTGCGTCTTGCCCAAAATCTCCCAAAAGTTTTAGAAAATATACTTTTATTATATTGAATACTTAGATAGTATACATAGAACGAGTTGTTGACCAGGAACGTCTGATGATGGCTAATGGAGAAAACAAAACGTCACCGTCCTGCCGATTTTTCCAAAACAATGACAAACTTGCAAGTGTTGTTGTGTAGAAGTAAAAAAGAAAGATTGAGTCTAATGTCATGTTAACAGTTTTGATTAAATATTAGTATTTCAAAAGAAAGTACATGTACAAGTTTGTTTACATGTAAGACTGACATGTTTTCCCATCAGCAAATTCATTTAAAACGAATGAATTCGTCAAGGACTATTTCTGCAGATTAGAAAATTCTCCCGGTGTTTTGATATGAAAAAAAATAAGATCATTTAGCATAACTACTTTTTGAAAATTTGGTACCGGATTAAATGTCGTACAATGATGCAGCTAAAGGGACGCTAAACAACAATACCCTTACATTAAAGAAAGCAAGAAAAAGCTCCGACATACTAAGTAACAAATTAGCGAATGTGCCACGTATGAACATCGTGTGAAAATCATGAGTATATTTTGAGATTATCGTACGTAAATTAAGAAATGAATTTCGCATAATTCACGCATGTAAATTATGCATATAGAGCTATGCGTGAAATACATAATTTGTTTAACGCACGAAAATCATATGATTATAAAATGCGTGTCACTTCAACTTGTGCATTGAGCGGATGTCTTCACAATTCCGGAGCAATTAAGATTTCCCCGATTTTCATTGGAATTGGTTTTCTTAGTCACACAATGTAACAAATGTGAATAAATGTAAAAAGTTTGATGCAGAAATAATACCAAAAATAACCATTTACAGGTTGAAACGAACAATTGGAAGGAAGATGGCTGAATCTAGTATTGGCTTAGAAACAGCTGGAAATTTCTTAGATTTTTTTAAAAATTTGGAGAGAGCACGATGCCCCTATTCAAAGATAAAGTTCGCTATGAAATGAAGCAATTTGTGGCTGCTGCTATTATTTCAGATACAGAATTTGAAAAAGAGGACACACACATTATAACAGAAGAGGAGCGAAAATTTGAAGAGGCTATTTGAACCAAAAAATAATTCGGATATTTATAAAAACTACAGCTTGATATTTAATAGGTTGGTCGTTTTGGTGAATACACCAAGACCGAAAAGGCACGGAGAAGCAAGATTATTACACAGCTACTTTTGCAAAGGTACTATTTCTGTACTAAAAATCTGTAGTACTGAAAAATTACTTTTAATGTTCAGTACTATTTTGTTACTTTAAAATTATTGTAATATTTAGGTACCTGTATTTTACAGTACTAGATTTGTACTTGAAATTTAGGTACTACAGATTTTTGGTTACTACCGTTATATTTTCAGCATTTTGAAAGTTTTTTCTATTTCAAATCTCTTAAAATTATGATTTTCAAACATGGAATATTGTATTATTTCTGTACCAGAATATTTAGTACAATTCAAGTACTGTAAAATATAAGTACCTAAATATTACAATAATTTTAAAGTAAGGAAAAAGGACTAAATATTAAAAGCAAATTTCCAGTACTACATATTTTTAGTACAGAAATAGTACATAATTATGCAAAAGTAGCCGTGTAGATCCGTTTGGAGATATAAGAACAGGTATTTTAAAATGTCCTTTCGATGGGTCATGTATCAACGACGATGATATTAATTTTCTTAAAAAATTGAAGCAGATGTTTTTACATGAGTTTGGCCATAATCAATTTCTCATTGTGATCTTTTCTCAATTCATTCCGTGCACAGAACATATTCATCAATGTGCACAAATTGTAAACAAGTTTGCAGAACAACAGAATACTAAGGTTATAATGTCGTATGAAAACGTCTACGAATTAAATGACGAAGCAGAGGCGTTGGAAATAATAAAAAGCAATGAAAAAATAAAGTTTCAGCGTCCAACATCCCTTCCATATTATTCAAGTTCGTATCAAGAGCCATATGACTTTGACATTTTAGAGGAAGAGCCAGAGAGCAGTCGATTGTCAAGGCGTGGGAAAAAAAATTGCGACCCGATTCTTATCGCACCGAGAGGAAGAAGCGAATTTCTTTCACTAGACAGAACTCGTATGAATACAGAATTTAACGTTTAAACATATATCCACATTAAAATGATATTGTAACTTAAGTATTTCAAAATATTATAATCTAATACATTGTACATTCTTTAAACAAGGACAATTGGTAATGAAAATACTGACTATGGCCAATTAGGTTTGCAAAGTATATGATTGTCTATCATGATACAATCAATACTATTTTGCTTTTGATTATATACTTTGAATAACCACCTCAAAATGACTTCTGTCTAACAATTCAAAAAGCAAAACCAACGGTCTGATATATATAAAAACGAAAAAGAGAAATACTTATAAACAACACCGACAAACAACAACCACTGAACAACAGACACCTGACTTTGTACAGATGCATAAACTATGCCTTTTTATTATTTATATAAACTATTTTGTCTTCTATGGGCTTTTAAAAAAGGAGAAATTGTATCAACAAGGTACATATCGAAAACAAACATTTACTCACAATAAATTTGAAATAACACCTTTTTGAAAAACAAAATCATCAATCCTACTTTTTAAGAATGGTTTTATAAATTTCCTTACACATGAATTTTTACGAGTAGCACGTGGCAAGATCATTCGACCGGAATGTAAAAGAAATCAAAATTACAAAAAAAAAGAAACGAAGTGCTTTAAAATAGAAACTATATAAAAAGCTCTGATGATAAGAATATACAGATCAAACGAATATTTTATTCAAATGATTATAAATTACGCAATGGATAATTATAGATAGATTTTAATTATTAATAATGGAAAATCTTTATTTTCTCCGACAAGGAAGACTGTAATAATGCAGGGTACCCTAAATTACTTGAAAGTTCCCGAAACAACTAAGGGTTTTTAACAGGTGAATAATTAATAAAGTATTCTTAAAATTTTAAAAAGATAAATTTAAAGATTTAGACTTAAATGTTGCTTCACCTAAAATATCTTAATTAAACAATATATAACATAGGGTGAGTTGGGAACTAGGAAACACACTTTACATAGTATTTTGGTCAAATCTATCAAATATGCAGTTTTTCAGAAACACATGTAAAATAGATGTATACATGAAATACAGGACAAAAGACTTTCCATGCACATAAACTGGGAATAGAGTAAATGAGTAACTATTTGTTGCATGTTGCATACATAGAACTGTTTAAAGACACGTATTTTTTAATTGCCTTACTATCTTCATACCTCTTCTAATATTCAAATTGTCACTTAATAAATCTAGTGAACATTATTATCTAATATAAGGAGTATAATATTGATAAATTTGAACTATGAAAACCATTTGACATTTATTGTTTTGTAAACATGTACATCTTTGTGATGAATATTATGAGAACAGAATCTAGAAAAAGTCATTAATAGACCAAACATTACACTGAGGTCAGTTTAATATTTATATATGGTAATCTGTAAAATTATTTCCTTGATATTATTCATAATTATTATAAAATAAAGACAAAGATTAGTTCATATTCCCGATACTTTCCTTTATCTACATCGTATGATAAAATTCCTTTGCTGTTCATAATCGTATATGTTTTGATAACCTCATAGCCAGTAGTTTTTGGAAAATCTACTTTCATTTCATGGGATACTATTACTATTTAAACATATGTATATAAAGCTATTACTTACAATGACAAATGCCCTTTCCTCGATATTGATATCTATATCATTAACGGGAAGCTTAATAAAAAAAATTATGATGAAAGAGATGATTTTTCATTTCCTTTCGTTGATTATTCATTTTTTGATGGTCACGTTCCCTTGTCACCATTTTATGGTGTTTATATTATCTCAACTTGTACGATTTGCTCGTATATGTAAAAACGTATTAGATTTTAGCGAGATAAATTTATGTATTATGCGGGGTTCACACATTGCCGATTATTGCTCCCGTTTGAGATAAGACAGCGATACGACACGAAAAGTGAAAAAGTCGGATTAGTATCCTCAATTATCTGGAATGTCCTATTATTGTCTGAACGCAGTCGTTTTAGTTCGTAACAGATTCCTACTGGTCGGGAAGGGTCCGAATAGTTCGGCAAAGCACCCCGACAGTTAGGTGCGTCCCGTAACATTCGGGGAAACCCAGCCGATTTTGTCTAGTCGGATTACAATCGTGCCTATGTCGTGACAGATTCTGCTGTATCGGATCGAATTCCTAACAATGTTCTGTGTATTCGGGACGGTGTCCTGTGGAACGGGAATGATCTGGAGAAGTCCCGACAATAACAGAATACAATACGACTGAGACCAGACAAAGCCGTTTGCAATGCGATAGAGCCGACCGTGATAGGATTACGTTCCGACAGTACCCGATCATCCCGATTATGCCGACAGTTTTCGAACAGATAACTTCCGTCAGCGTCGGTTCACTGTCTTGTCACTATCTGATCTCTGTCGGATTACATTCGGTAGAATCGGGACGCAGTCGTGACAGACTCGGTCGAATTTTACCTGGCGAAAGATACAAATCGAATTTCCATCCACGATTCACAGGATCTTGATCAGACTTTTGACAAATTTTAATCGGGAATGGTCCTGTCAAGGACGGCAGTACAAATCGTGAATGTGTGACCCCAGCTTTACTGAAAATTAATTACACCAGGGTTTTCGATATCACAAACTATTCAAAACAAATTACAAATTTAAGCATCGGTACAAGGACATACAACTCAACATGCAGACATCTTATACGTTCAGGTATTTCACATCAAATCTGTTATGATAATATTCTTTACAAAGCACATAAATGTCAGTTATAGCCTTTAAAAGTAGCAAAACCTTTAAACAGACTTATTAAGAAGGGAAATAGTTGCGATTCTGTTGTCAGTTCTTAAATGATTGCATATTTTGGCTTTATTATTGATACACTTATAGGGTCTTTGCATCGGAGTTAAACACATTTACTTTAAAACCAGTTGTTAGCATGACACGGGTTATGTTCTTTTCATGTATTTTATGATGGTATAATACTAAACCCCTAAGGCAGGGATGGTGCTTGATATTCATGTGATGAAGACAAAATCTTTCAATCAGTTTAATTGAGGTATAAAGATGGCATGTCAGTAACTGCTAGTTGCCCTTTGTTAATTTATGTTTTATTGTCATTTTGTTAAGTTTCTTTTGTAACCTATTCTGACATCGGACTTCTCTTAAACTGAGTTTCACTGGCTGCTCTTATTGTTGTGTGTTTGGTTTTTTTTATATTGGCTAGAGGTGTAGGTGTAGGGTTGAAATCTCAAATAAAAAATGTAACCCAACACATGTTTGCGCCTGTCCCAAGTCAGGAGCCTCTGGCCTTTACTTTTCTGGTATGATTTTTAATTCAAGTTTATTGTGTATAATTCGGAGTTCAGTGTACATATTTGTCTAGGGACAGCTGAAGGACTCTTCCGGTTGCGACAGTTTCTCACTGCATTGAAGACCCGGTGGTCTTCGGCTGTTGTCAAATCTTGGGTCGAGTTGTTGTCTCTTTGACACATTCGCCAGTTACATTCTCAATTTTATTTGTCGGCTCCGTGTTAATTTTGCTTGTTTTTGAACTGTTGCAGATATTTCCTCGTAATAAAGCATATGGGTCTAGAAGTCTGGATTCTCCGTGTATAGATGGGTTAAAATGGAAAATAAGAACAATAATCTATCGAAGTTTTGTAATGTATAAAAAGCAAATAATTTGGATATTTAAAAAACTGGCGATATGTATAACAGTGATCGTGGAATAGATATAATTTGGTGCTGATTATCTTTAGAACGAAATATCATAACTTTAACAATCTGGATTTCTTTCTAAAAAAAATCAACATCGTCATCACTGTCTTCATTGCTGTATCCGGCGAAATGATCCCTGTCCGAATGTTTAAGGATTCGGTGTTTTATTTCTCTATTTTCATTCATCGTTTTTGAAGAACGATTTCTGAAACGTCTTACCATTCTTTTGAAGTTGGGATAGTCTTCGTCGTCAAAGAGATAAGTTTTAAGTTTTTCGTCATGTTCAGCTTCTTTTGCAATTTTACGACGCTTCAATTCTAAACGCAAGTCCTTTGGATTTGTACAATAAATATTGGCACAGTCGGTCATCAATCTCAAAGAAAGATTTTTATCTGTATCGTGGTACACAACATTGTATCCTATTAGTATTTGTTCATCGTAACGCGTAGCATATTCGGTTAGTAGTTCAGAACACTTGTGTCCAGGAGCAGTACAAGGAATGAAATTAGAAAACATTACTAATACATATTTTTCAGTTTCTCCAAATTCCTTAATAAATTGTTCTTTCATAAGGGCTAAAAAATTGTTCGTAGGCTCCTTTTCTATTTTACTTGTGTATGAACCGTCGCAGATTTGTCTTCGTATTATACCATCTGGGTCTAGAAGTCTTGCTTCTCCGTGTATAGATGGGCTGGAATGGTTTAATAATAACACCAATCTATTAAATGATACCGAAAATTTATCATACTTCCATAAATATTTCAAATTCCAATCAAGACTATCCCATTCTTTCTCGGCTTGCCTTATGACTTTAGTTTTCCTATTTGCTACTTCATTGTATGACATTATAACGGATATCAGAAACTGGTTTCTTGATTCCTTCAGAGTTTTATTTAGTTTCGTTAGAATATGCCAACCAAGGCCTCTAAGGAGATATGGAAAGTAAGCTATTGATTTAGCATCATAGTAACCATAAGGCAGTTCCATTATTCCTTTCCTGTATTTACCAGGATCCGTAGTACAATACAGACATTTGAACTAACTTTAGAATTATAGACCTTACCTCGGTAATAAATTTCAACAATGAAAGTTGATACACGTAACAAAACCGTAACTCACCGTTTAAATAAATTCAACTTCCTTAATGAATTTTAACCGATACAACAAAAAAGAGTGAAAGCATTTCACCACAATAAAATATTTTACATACTGCAGTTGTCATTTATTGATAAGCGATAACACATAATAAGGAAGTGATGTTTCAGATCTATTTTAGTATTGTTAGGTTGGTTCTCTATGTACATTAATGATGATTTAGATGAATAATTTCCTTGGCACAGAAAATCAAATGAAAAGCTATATTTTCCTATTGGCGCTACACATAGGAAGATGTGTATGAATATAATCACAAAGTTACTCTATGTTGTAAATTTCGTCTTTAAAATATCCTAATCAGAGGAGTAAATTATCATTCATGTGAACTTCGAATCCTTTGTGAAATATAAATTGTTGAACCGAAACATTTACAATGGCGAATATAACGCTATGTTAAATGATTATTGCATGAAACGTAGAATATTTCACTTTGATTTAACATCAGAAGAACCGCTAATTCTTTGATAAACCCATGAAAATAGTAATACGACACACATAAAATTATAATTGCTACAAACAATTTACTTTAAATAGTTGTTCCTGGTCTGCATTTAATTATCTTAAAACGGGACAAACAATGATAAAATCACGAACTATTTTTAAATGTTGATAATTTGTTTATATATAAGAATGATTATATGAAGCTATAGTTTGACTTTTCTATTTTTGTCATTGTGTCATTGGAATTTTTCAATTTGCACAATAGTGTCTAATTGCCCAAGTGAGCGAGATACACCTCTATTTATGTTTATTATGTCACCCGATCGACAATGTAAAATTGATTGAAAGCAAAATCAACTACATAATTCATACTACAATTCTAAAACAACAAACGGAGTTTAGCAGACAATACCTGCAAACTGTAAAACAAAACAGATTCGTATTAGGGGACAGACACTTTAGAAGAAAGTGTTGGAATAAAGAAAAACATTTAGCATACGGAAGTGATTGGACAATTTAACATGTTTAACATAAGAACAAACCTTTACGGTACTTTTCTATCCCAAATTCATGTATTTGGATTTGATGTTATATCTGTTATTCTCATCGGATTTTGTCTAATGCTTAGTCCGTTTCTGTGTGTGTTACATTTTAATGTTGTGTCGTTGTTCTCCTCTTATATTTAGTGCGTTTCCCACAGTTTATGTTTGTTACCCCGATTTTGTTTTTTGTCCATAGATTTACGAGTTTTGAACAGCGGTATACTACTGTTGCCTTTATTTAACTTCAGGTGTACAGTGCTTGACTTCATAAATGTGCATAGCACAATATATACAAATATGAAAAAAAATATTGCATGCTAGCATGAAGTCCAATGTCAACTAATGAAAAGATTTTTTGTACCATGCACAATGTCTAAGAACAAGTATCAGTAGGACGTTTGACAAAAAGATAATATCCTGGTTACTTCTTATTATGTAATGAGGTATTAAGATGCAATCGATGTTAGTATCGAAAACGAGTATGTTATTAAGAACAGTACGATGATACCAAGGGGCATTCAAAACTCGACGACAAATTGACAACCTCCGATGAGAAAAAGAGGGCATAAAGGCAAACAGGTCTACAAAACATTACATAGTAAACTAAACACTAGACCTCATGACCCAGCTGAACACTGACGGTAATCTCAAATGCTGCAGACGGGTATGCAGATACTGCTTCACTAAAGCTAGTGGCACACATCAAGTTTCTTCTGGTTATTATTTATCTAATGATACATTTCATTCGGTTCAATCAGGGGAAAAGGACTGGATTGTGGTAACGACCATTGGAACATATCTATGGTCCTCTGTGACAAAGTAATTTCATAGCAGTCAACGAACTCAGATTTCGAAGGGATGTCATCAACTTTACCATTCGGAACACTTGGTTCAGTAGCATCCTTATAAGCAGGAAATTATGATGGTAAACGCAAGCTCTAGAATATCGTATTAACTTAATAATCCTTAAGTTTATTTTATTCAAATATGTCGCAGTAACAGTAGGTTTAGATGAGTCATATATTTAATTTACTAGCCCTGTGAACATTATTACAGTAAAATACAGTATAGATTAATTGATATTCGTATCTATAACGCAAACTAGTGTTTATCTAACGTGGCTTATGGTACTAGTAATCCAATCCATGATTCGATAATGCATTGTTTACCTTTGTCTGAATCTAAAACATTTTTTTTATAAGGGTTAGATGGATAGACAGAGTGGTAGAGTAAAACGTCACCTGAATTGATAAAACTTTGTGAATTAATTTTCCCCACGTACATTTAAACTTCAGAACAGTAAACGGATTTCGAAAAGAGGACATCAACTTTACCATTCGGAAAATTTGGTTCAATAGCTTCCGACCGTGCAAGGACCTAAAGTTTTCATCAACCAATGCCTGTGCCAAATTTGTAAATTTTGGTGTCCAGAAACAATTTGTTACAAATGTTTATGGGAAAGAACCAACTAGAAACCAGCAATTCAACAGCTAAAGAGAGGACCATGCCAATGGAATTGGGCACACTTTGAGGAAACCTGTAGGTACCATCACTAGAAGGCTTTATAATGGAACCCCCAAGGACACCGGGGACCGGGGGACCATTTCACAGCTGGAGAAAATCAAGGTGCAAGGAGCTGCAGTAGTTTGGATATGCCTGGAATAAAACAAAACGAATAACCCAAAATAGAGTAGGGTGGAAAGCGATTGTGGCAGCCCAATGTTCCACTACGAATGCAGAGGATTAAGTCAAGTAAGTGATCATGTCTTTGCAATCTCTGTTGTAAATGGCCATAAAACATGTATAACCTATGTCATGTTTAATTTTTTTAGAATTGTACAAGCGTCTTAACTATGATGTTCGGTTTAACAGTTTTATTGTATAAATTTCAAAATTGTAATTGTTTAATCAAAGTATATTGATATGATTCATTTAACATCATAATCATACTGATGAAGGATATCTGTTATCTGAAATAGATATAAATAATTACATTTATAGTTTCCTTTTTTTATAGGTGCTGTGTTGTACACTTTTTAAGCGTTTATATATCTATGATATATATATGTGTGTATTTACTAAAGCTGTGCTATTTGCCTCATCAAATTGCATTGACCGTATAATTATTTGTGATATCCTTGACCGTGTAGTATAGTAATGTCGTTCGCTCCAAATTCAGCCAATGATTAATATATCATTTGGAACAGTTGCAGGAGTTACAGTATATCTGGAATAGCCCTAAATTGTCCCGAAATGTACATTTTATTTAAACGTTGGCTCAAAACACGTTTGAAATCATTTCCTTACCACGTCTTTAACTGTCATTCAATATTATCAATCAGAATCAGTCGATTGTGTTTTCAGTTTTAGAAAGTTACCATTTTTAAAAGTTCTTATTGTAGATTCATCAATTGATTTTTCTGTCTGTAAACTAAAATGCCGTACTGCCGTATTGACACTTTGGTTAGCTAATACGCTCGTTTTAGCCTTCTGCCTCACGAAGTAAATGCATCAAATGACGAACAGGGAGCTGGTTTTTCTTCTCAATTTACCAACCTTTAAACATTTTGAATTACAAAAGATGACCAATGACTTGGATGTAATCTCAATTTGGGCAAGATCACGGGCTGTTCAATATAACTCTAGAAAACTAGAATTTTTGTATTTACTAGATAGGAAAGGGAGCTTCCACTTGTATTTTGTGGAATAAATGACGAAGAGGCTAACATCTTGGGATAACATTTCAGTCATCAGCTTCATGGAACATACATATCATGCATATTGATATTATTTATAAAACCATTTATTAGATAGAGGTCCATCCCTTCGCTATACAGATCTATACAGCCTACCTATTAGATCAAGACTTTGAAATAATGAAGTCAATACTTGCAGCAGACATGACAAACATCTACGGTATGCTTTTACTTTATATGTGTTTATTTCTTGTACTAAAATTTCACTATGACAAAATAGTTACATAGAAAAGGTATTTTCATTTTTCAATCGATTTATTATTTTTTTTTAAATCACTTTCTACATGAAATTTTACTTATTGCTATATATAATTAATTAACTATTTTGAAAAAAAAATTGAGACTACTTATTTTACAAGATTATTTCAGCTATCTTGATATAGAGTAATTTCTGGCAACTTGATTGGCCGTAAATGTTTTAATAAATTTCAGTGCAACTTTTTATTAAGCCAATTTGAATTATCTCTCTTATGCCATTAGCTTGATAAAAATCATGATAATTTCGTTGATGTCTTGATATGTAATTTAATTGGTCAATGAAATTCATATCAAGTACGGCTGCGCCTTACCCGATATGAACTTTATTGACCCGATCAATTCCCATTTTAGGACAATTGCACATTGTGTAACTGATAATCTATATCATATGATAGAATATTATTTCAATTAATAATGTATTGTGTTCTATTAATATCACAGATAAAAGCTTTCGGAAAATGTACTTTCATTTTCAAATAATGATATTTAAATCGATCTCGGTTTGAGCATAAAAATGAAAAGAAAAATAACAATAGTTCTCAACAATAGCATTATGATGGTAGTTTAACAGGGCTACAACTTATAAATTCGATCGTTGAACAAAAAGGTATTTGCCTACATTACGACAAGGAGGATATACCTTAATTAAGGCCCGCATTCTATAGGAGTGAGATGTACATGTTAAAATGACATCTTTATCATTGTTTGATATAATGCGTCAAAACACACATTAATGATTAATACATTTAAAAACAATCTGTCTATTTTTATTTCCAGTATAGGTTACTAGTATGTGAAAAGAAAAAATGGAAACCACCTCTTTAGATATGGAAAATATCATACGCTTATCAAAAATCTACAAAATTAGCATCGTCATCACTGTCGTCATACCTGTCTCCGAAGGAATCTCCCCTGTCCGAATATTTAAGGATTCTCTTTTTTATTTCTCTATTCCGATTTTTTAATTTTGAGGAACGGTTTCTAAAACGTTTAACCATTCTTTTGAAGTTGGGATAGTCTTCGTCGTCAAAGAGATAGGTTTCTAGTAGTTCAGATTCTTCATCATGTCCATGTCTTGTTTCTTTTGCATTGTTACGAAACTTCAATTTTAAATATTTTCGATTTATACAGTGAATATTGTTACTTTTGTTGACCCGATTAATTCCCATTTTAGGACAATTGCACATTGTGTAACTGATAATCTATATCATATGATAGAATATTATTTCAATTAATAATGTATTGTGTTCTATTAATATCACAGATAAAAGCTTTCGGAAAATGTACTTTCATTTTCAAATAATGATATTTAAATCGATCTCGGTTTGAGCATAAAAATGAAAAGAAAAATAACAATAGTTCTCAACAATAGCATTATGATGATAGTTTTACAGGGCTACAACTTATAAATTCGATCGTTGAACAAAAAGGTATTTGCCTACATTACGACAAGGAGGATATACCTTAATTAAGGCCCGCATTCTATAGGAGTGAGATGTACATGTTAAAATGATATCTTTATCATTGTTTGATATAATGCGTCAAAACACGCGTTAATGATTAATACATTTAAAAACAATCTGTCTATTTTTATTTCCAGTATAGGTTATGTGAAAAGAAAAAATGGAAACCACCTCTTTAGATATGGAAAATATCATACGCTTATCAAAAATCTACAAAATTAGCATCGTCATCACTGTCGTCATACCTGTCACCGAAGGAATCTCCCCTGTCCGAATATTTAAGGATTCTCTTTTTTATTTCTCTATTCCGATTTTTTAATTTTGAGGAACGGTTTCTAAAACGTTTAACCATTCTTTTGAAGTTGGGATAGTCTTCGTCGTCAAAGAGATAGGTTTCTAGTAGTTCAGATTCTTCATCATGTCCATGTCTTGTTTCTTTTGCATTGTTACGAAACTTCAATTTTAAATATTTTCGGTTTATACAGTGAATATTGTTACTTTTGTTCATCAATCTCAAAGAAAGATTTTGATTTGTTTCCTGGTAAACATTTGTGTATCCGATTAGTAGTTGTTCATCGTAACGTGTAGTATATTCGCTGAGTAGTTCAGAACACATGTGCCCAGGTAGTGTGCAAGGAATATAATGGGAAAACATTATTATAACATATTTTTCATTTTTTCCAAATTGGTCAAAAAACTGTTCTTTCATTACAGCTAGAAAATTGTTTGATGACTCCTTGCCAATTTGTTTCTGGTATGGACGGTCGAATATTTTTCTTCATGTTGTACCATCTGGGTCTAAAAGTCTTGCCTCTCCGTGTATGGATGGATGGGGATGGTTCAATATGAACACCAATCTATGAAACGATAACGAATAATGATCAAACCTCAATGAATCCGAATTAAGACTTTCCCATTCTCCCTCGGCTTTTCGTATTACTTCTGTATTCCTACATGCTATTTCATTGTATGACACTATAGCGGAAATGAAACTGCTCTCTTGGTTCCTTCAGAGCACTATTTAGTTTATTTATAATACGCAATCCAAGTCCTCTAAGGAGGTATGGAAAGAACGAAATTGATTTTGCATCAAAGTGACCATATGGAAGTTTGAATATCCTTTGTCTGTTTATACCAGTTTCCATAGTCGTTCAAATAAAACAGAAATCTAATCTATCGGTTATACATTTAACAAAACACCAAGTAAAAAGAAAAACACATTTAGATTTGGGATTTTTAAAACAGTTTCGTAATATATCTTACATCTGGTATATTTATAGTTGTTACATTTGATTACAAAATCAAAATAGAAAAATTTATAAATGTATTCATTATAAACATAACAGCATACATATTGAAATTGAAGGCCAATTTATAATACTTCATATGCCCGATATTAGGTAATTGTTGATAAGGTATAATTCGCAGGTGTCGTGACAAATATTATGATATATATAGTCACGAGTACGCAGTGACTGTATTCTAAAAATGACTTCCTCATATTTCAATAATGAACTACATTTTCTTTTGAAATTGTTCGTTCAAAAAACATCGTGTATTATGAATTGTTGTCCTTCTTTACTACACTCAATGTGTACGTGATAAAGCATTGCCTCCAACGAAACTACTTTTATATCTAATAAAGTCATATACAGTCAGATAAATATTAAGTAGAATTCACCTGCAAAATCTCGGGCATTGAGAGCGTGGCTTAAAGTATGTAAACAATTCTACCTTTGATAGTAAATGTCGCTTTTCTTTCTTCGCCAATTGATTATTCATCATATCTTTGTGTCCTATAATTACCATGCATATCCGAATTTGTTATAGAAAACATAAAAGTAACAATGAAAATAATTTGTAATTTTAGTCGCCCTAAACGGAAAACTTGTTTATAACTTATAAGTCTGTCCGATGACGGAAACATTCGGACGACTTTATTTTCGTTTTCCTCCAAATCAGAATAGTCAAAAGGGAGGATTACAAATGCGACTATGCATGATTCTTATGGGACATAAAAAAAACTTAAGGATTCATTTATTGTGGAAGGAAGAGAAGCGACATAATGAGGTCTTCTCATTTAACATGCTTAATAGTATAGATATGTTATACCAACCATTATTAAGTTCATATTTTTCTACGCATTTATATAACACCAAGATGCCTGATGACACTATCATCATAGGTAATCTGAACGATATTATTAATATATTAGTTTTCAAGATCGACATGTTATCAGAATCAGAGTTTTCACCTTTATATACCATCTTAAGCGTTAATCTGTATGGTTAATATTACCGATGCTTTTTGTAATCCCAGACAGTTAACTTCTGATATTTTGATCACATTTGCATCACATGCGAGTGATGCATGCATATGAAAACATGGAAAAGACGCGAAACGTTTATACTTTAAAGTCTCTCACCTTTAGATTTTAACCATTTCCCTGAGGTTTTTGTGTTATCTTAAAAATAGAGCTTTAATTGTTGACCAATACGATGTGTCGGTGTCTTAAAACATATTCGTCATGTGCGTATGTTTCTTCGTTCTTATGAAATTTAAGATCTAGCAGCTGCTACTTTATCTTTGTTCGACGTCTTATATTTTTAGAAAATGTCGGTAACACCATGTTTTCTTCTTATTTTCTTAAAACATATTATTAAACCCTCCTTCTCACAAAATTCTATCTCATTGATTTTTTTTTATGCACACTAATGTGTTTTTTCATGAACAAACTAACCAAATTTTGGCAATTTTCAATGACTCATTGCTTGAAAAATAGCACGGTGACCGATACTTTTTATTAAATTTTTGAAAAGAGCATAGTAAAATCTACATTTTGGCAAATTATAAAAAAAAATCTGTCTCAAAAAATATATACTGGTGATCTACCTTAATAAATCATTCTCTTAAAAAACACCTCTACCGAGTAAGCAATATAAAAGTTGGTTTCTATTCTTAATGATGGTTGATAACACAGAGCGTTTGATTTGTCATTTTTCATGAACATTTTTCTTTTGGAGGTTGCCTTAGAGTTCGGTATTTTTTTATATGTTTTTTTTATATAAATTTAAATTCAGGTTATTAGGACCCGACCGTTCGATTTTAGAATGGGGTATGGTAGATGTAAATTATGAATATTCTTGTGCAACAACGAAAAAATATTTGGTCTGAAATTTTAATGTTTCAAATGAAAACTGCAATAAAAAAGATAGAAGATATCTGCTAATCGAGTTTGGAATTTTTTATTTACAATTTTATTCGCGCTTAATTACTCAAAGGTTGATTGCCTAAGAACGCAGATCCTGTAAAAAATTTATAAGACAGTCCCAATTTGGGAAATCACTCCTCTCGAAATTAATTTACACTTGTCCGTTCTATAAAATTCAGGTAGACTGTAATGTGAAGCTTGTACAATTGGTTTTAAATATTTTACTATGGAAAACAGAATAGTAGTATACCGCTGTTAACAATTCTAAAATTGAATTAATTAGAACAAAAACGGATTACAACTTAACCCGAGGGAAATACATAAACTATTTATAAGAGGCAGACAACGTAAAAACAGAACACTGAAATGCACCAAGAAACAAACGACAATCCAACATTCTTCGGGTTCATTTATTTTCGATGGTACCAATTTTCTCGGATTCAGGAAAACTTGCATATTCGTAGATATCTAAATTCGTAGTTTTGTCAATGGGTGTAAAGATTCTGTTAGAAACTTTGATTTTCGATGAACTTCTGAGATAGTGGTTCCCCTGTCCCCATTAAATCTAAGAAAATTGGTATTCAACGAATGTTAATAAATCAACAGTGCTTTTAGATAAAAACTGTTATATTCCTGACTCGGTAAAGGACAAAAATTATGTTGTAACTACTTTCTCTAACTTACAATTAATCACTTTTCACCTGAAGATTGTTGTAAAACCATGATATCACCGATAAATATTTATTGACATAGTACGCATGACCATCAAATATTTGAATTTTAATTGACAAATATATAGATATATACAGTATTTTCTGGTGGATTATATACTAAAAACAATAAACCAGCTCCCATACGTTTGATACATTACGGTCGTCTTCATTGAAGCACAACTTCAACAATCACCTTTAAAACAACAAATACATCTCTGAGATTCTTAACAATAACTTATATGATGCTTGTTTGCCGCGTTGTTTCCCTCCCCTTTTTTTAATTTAACTATTTATTTCGTACATAGTGTTCATTCCGTCCCGTTCTAGGCTTTTAACTTTTTACTCATAAACGCATCTTTAGGATGTTGGTTGGTAAATTTCTTTGATAAACACTCTCTCTATTCCAGTGAATCTTGAGTAGGTGTTTACTATTAGATTGTTTGTTTTGTTTTGTCATTTTCAACAGGATTTACGAAGTATAAATCGGTTTTTCACCGTTCAGATGTAATGGTTCTTGAAATGTCTGAAAACATGTGTATTTAAATCGTGTACGTGCTGTTACTCATGAACCATTGAACCAAAGCTTTTCAAATTTCAGTTGTCACTGATAGCAAATTATATTCATGTCCATTGCACGATGTTTAATCAAAATTGTAGACATCGCGATATCTACATTGCTAAAACGATATTGTGCCAAGATTGTTTACATTGTTTGAACCCTTATATATTGTTTACATCATTGACATTGTTAACATCGCGATGTATACAATCTTGAAAATATATTGTGTTCAATGTTTACACGATGTTGAGTCAACATAGTTTACATTGTTTTAAATCTTATACAGTGTTTTCAGCCTTGACATCAATAACATCGAGATGTATACAGTACTAGTGTTAAAAAGATTTTGTGTTCATATTGTTTACATTGCCATATAAAAAATGTTAACACACTAGTGTCAAGTTACATAAATCAGGCCGTTAGTTTTCTCGTTTGAATTGGTTTACATTGTTTTATCGGGGCCTTTTATAGCTGACTATTTTTTACTGTCTACAAGAGACCAAAAGACACAGACATTAACAACTAAAGGTCACCGTACGGCCTTCAACAATGAGCAAAGCCCATACTATATAGTCAGCTATAAAAGCTCCCGATAAGACAATGTAAAACAATTCAAACGAGAAAAATAACGGCCTTGTTTATATTAAAAAAAAATGAACGAAAAACAAATATGGAACACATAAACAAACGGCAACCACTGAATTACAGGCTCCTGACTTGGGACTGGCACATACTTAAACATGCGGGGTTGAACATGTTAGCGGGATCCAAACCCTCCCCTAACCTGGGACAGTGGTATAACAGTACAACATAAGAACAAACTATAAAAATCAGTTGAAAAAGGCTTAACTCATCAAATGGACAAAAATACAAGGGGACGTGACCCGGTACTTGTACATCCCGACAGAAAAAGATACTAGGAACAGATCTGAGAGTACTCGCAGTTATCTGACTGCTAGTTCAAATCCACTAACAACTAATATTTAAGCATGTTAAATGAAAGAAAAACAAAGTCTTTTATTCAACCAATGTGATTTACATAAAAGACAGTCATGAACCAACGAACAAATTGAAACAGGTACAACAAGGGTGTGGCGGAGGTTAGGTATGTTTTTGCTATATTAACCTACCTTAGTTTGAAACTATGGACAGGCTTTCTCTTTATATTATTACACAAATCTCGATGTTACACTTTTAAATAGTCACTGGGTTTTGTTCAATGTTGATGGCTGCACGGTGACATATACTATAAATACTTACGTTTATATCTACATGTCTTTTACGGCAATCATACTACATCTCCTTACTTGTACCTTAAAAACCATGAAGAAAACATTAAATAAAAAACGACGTCTAAAGAATATAGCAAACTTTTGATTGAACTCTAGCATCTGTTTGTAACAGGAAGGATTCAAAATAAATTGGTTATGAAGCAACGAAGTTTATTTAACTAAAGAAAATGAGATGCCATTTACATGCTACATTCATCAATAAACAAGTGCAATGAATTAAACAAAATCGAAAAAAGTTATAAAAATTGCTATCAAAACATTTTGACGAACACAACGCAAACATACAGATTCACCTTTTATGCCTTTAAATCAATCGATTCGTGTATTGAACTTTACTCCCCTTTCAACTTATCTTTGATAAGTTACATTTGGCAAAAAGAATATTCCACATGTATTCGGATAATCTAAGATAAGAGGGTAGTATTACAAAATGGTGTACTGTCATCATTTATTATATGTTTAACCAATTCTGACAATACAATCTTCATTTTCATGTTATGGTATCTGATAGTCTACTCTCAAGTATCATCATTCGCTAGATGGTAGACAATTACTATATAACGTATACACTATAGTACAAAAAATAAAAAAATAAAAATACAAACAATTATAAAAAATTTTTCACATACTATACATGCATCAACTATATTTAAAATCATATGTGTTGGTTCAACCGTTTATAGTAATTTGTTTACCATACAAAGTATTGATTATAATTGTAAATGACTAACTTTTATTCATATTTTCATACTAAATCATGTGTTAAAAAAGCTGATCTGGCAATCTGTAGTTTTGTTTGCTAAATCACATAACCTTTTAACTCATTAATCTATACTAATATTAATTTATATGTAATGTGTTGCTTTTTACAGACATTTTGTCAAATATATATAAATAGATGCATAG